>NC_045802.1:38328198-38563198 GCF_009873245.2 Balaenoptera musculus
AACTATACATCAATACATTTTTTTTAAAAATAATAAAATTTTAAAAAGAAACAATAGTCCTCTTTTAAGCTTTTAAGTAAATACTCCTAACGATTAATCTCCTCCTTCTTTGAGGGACTAATCATTATTTAACTTTTTAAATTTCTTAAGTCAAGTGTTAGGAAAGCAATATGAAAAAAAGCTTTTTTCCATGGTCTATAAACATCAACTTGATTCCTTGAATCTATCCTTAAAGAAAAAGTCATTTTGGGGACTTCCTTCGTGGTCCAGTGGTAAAAAATCTGCCTTACAATGTGGGGAACATGGGTTTGATCCCTAGTAAGGCAACTAAGTTCCCACATGCCACAGGGCAACTAAGCCCACACACCACAACTACTGAGCTTGCACGCTTCAACTAGAGAGCCTGTGTGCTTCAAACTACAGAGCTCACATGTTCTGGAACCCACGTGCCACAACTACAGAGCCCACACACCCTGGAGACTGTGCGCCACAACTAGAGAAGAGAAAACTTGCATGCCACAACTAGAGAGAAGCCCACTCTCCCCAACAAAAGATCCCGCATACCTCAGTGAAGATCCTGTGTGCCATAACTAAGACCCGATGCAGCCAAAAATAAATAAAAATAAATAAATAAATAATAAATAAATCTTTTTTTAAAAAAAGAAAAAGTCATTTTTTTTCTACTAAGAATTTTTGTTTGGAGTAAACTTTAAAAATTAGTAAGGCGAGATATGAACAATCTGTACTCAGTCAAATCTAATTCTGAGCAAGAGATGGGATTACCAAGTAGCATTTTAGGCACAAAACATGTTAATGTGAACTATCAAAGTCCTGCAGAGGATCTCCTTAATAATCCTAATATATATGTTTTCCTTTCCGTTTCTTTGCCTCTGTCTTATTTTATTTTCTACCTATTTTTTGTTTGTTTGTTTCCTAATAGTTTTTAGGTTTTAGTCTGTCCATTTTTTATACCCACTCACACTGGTCTTCCTCCACACTGGTCTTCCACATGCATTTCTGCAGATGGGTTCATCTGACATTCCTGCATATAACACTTTAATGATTCCCTTTAACTTTCACAGTGAAGTCTGCATATGGTACAGGTGATATAATTTAGATGCCACTCATCATCAGTTTCTCAGTGTCTTCACACATTTAATTTCCTCTTGGATGGTCATTACTCCTCTGCTTCTTCATCTAGCCATCCAATTTTTCTAAGTGATTTTCAAAACTCAACTTAAACATCATTTCTTTCAGAAGGTTTTCTTATGAATCACATAACTTGTATTCTCTCAGTGTTTTACCATCCTCAAATTATCATGTGATTCTTAATATAGTATTTGCCAATCTTTCACACTACTAAGTAAGTCTTTCAGGGCATGTTATGACTTGTCAGAATTTCTTGTTCCTAGAGATTGTTTTAGCGTCTGACAAATATTAGCTGTTTAATATATATTTGATAAATGCTTAATAAATGCCAATGAAGTGTTAGAATGCAAATGTTCAGGTTGAAAATGGAGTTATCAAGTTACATTAGCTCCCTAGCCTATTTCCCCTTTTATGGTTCACTGGCATTTTATGCATACCCCCAATTTCTCTAACATTGTTCCTCAGTTGTATAGTTTTCCTACTTTAATTAATTTCAACAGTGCTTATTACTTTTAAAAGTAGCTATTATTTCAAAAAGGAATTACTTTTAAAAATATGTAATTTTATTGATTATTATTTTTTAATTGAAATATAGTTGACTTACAATAGTATATTATTTTCAGGTACACAAAATAATGATTTAATATTTTTTATAGATTACACTCCATTAAAATGTATCATATTGTCCATATTTTCTGTGCTGCACAAAACATCCCTGTAGCTTATTTATTTGGTACATCTTAATCCCGTAACCCTATCTTGACCACCCCTCTTCCCACTGGTAACCACTAGTTCATTCTCTATATCTGTGAGTCTGTTTCTGTTTTGTTATATTCAATTGTTTGTTTTATTTTTCATATTCCAAATATAAGTGATCACATACAGTATTGGTCTTTTTCTGTCTGACTTATTTCACTAAGCATAATATCCTCCAGGTCATTCATGTTGTTGCAAATGGCAAAATTTCATTCCTTTCATGGCTGAGTAATATTCCATTGCATATATATCACATCTTCTTTATCCATTCATCCATCAGTGGACACTAAGGTTGCTTCCATATCTTGGCTATTGCAAATAATGTTGTTGTGAACATTGAGGTGCAGGTATCTTTTTGAATTAGTGTCTTCATTTTCTTCAGATATATACCCAGGAGTGGAATTGCTGGATCATATAATAGGTATATTTTTAGTTTTCTTGAGGAACATCTATACTATCTTCCATAGTGGCAACACCAATTTACATTCCCACCTACAGTGTACTAAGGTTTCCCTTTCTCCACATTCTTGCCAACATTTTTTACTTGCAGACTTTTTTATAATAGCCATTCTGACTGGTGTGAGGTGATATCTCATTGTGGTCTTGATTTGCATTTCATTGATGATTAAGGATGATGAGCATTTTTTCATGTGCTTGTAGGCCATCTATATATCCTCTATGGAAAAATATCTATTCAGGTCTTCTGCCTATTTTTTAATTGGGTTGTTTGTGGTTTTGTTTTGTTTTTTTTTTGATATTATGTTGTATGAGCTGTTTAATACTTTATCAATCATATCATTTGCAAATATTTTCTCCCAATTGTAGGTTGCCTTTTTATTTTCTGAATGATAAACTTGCTGAGTAGAGTATCCTAAGTTGTAGGTGTTTCCCTTTCAATACTTTAAATATATAATGCCACTCTCTCTGGCCTGCAAAGTTTCTGCAGAAAAATCAGCTGGTAGCCTATGAGGGTCCCTTTATATATGACTTTTTGTTTCTATCTTAGTGCCTTTAGAATTCTCTTCATCTTTAATACTTGCCATTTTAATTATAATATGTCTTGGAGTCTCTTTTGTAATCATCTTGTTTGGGACTCTGTGATTACTGTACGTAGATATGTTTCCTTTTTCAGGTTTGGAAAGTTTTCAAGCAATTTATTCAAACATATTTTGACCCCTTTCTCTCTCTCTTCTCCTTCTGGTACCCCTATAATGAGAATGTTGGTAAACTTGATGTTGTCCCAGAGGTCCTTTAAACTGTTCTCATTTTTAATTTGTTTTTCTTTTTGCTGTTCTGATTGGGTGATTTCCATTATTCTATCTTCCAGATCACTTATGTGTTCTTCTGTATCACCCAGTATGCTGGTACTTCCTTATAATATGTTTTTCACTTTAGTTATCGTATTCTTTAATTCTGACTGGTACTTTTTTTTATATTCTCATCTTTCTGTTAAAATTATCACTGTGCTCATCTATTCTTTTTTGGAGTTCAGCTAACATTCTTATTAATTAGGCGTTGAACTCTTCATCTAGTAAAGTATTTATCTGTTTCAGGGATTTTTCTTGTTCTTTCATTTGAAACAATTTCCTCTGTATTCTCATTTTACTTAAATTTCTCTCTCTCTATGAAATAAGTGAAACTGTTGCTTATTTTAGTCTTGAAGGGGTATCCTTGTGTGGGAGTATCCTTATACAGTCTGTGTATGCCCAGTGGCTTTGGAGGGAGAGCTGGATTTGAACTGAGCATGAGTAACATCTTTCCCCAGTGTGTGGTGGCAGCTATCATCTTGGTAGGAGGTGGGATTGGAGATGGAGAGGCTAGAGACAGAGCCAGATGTGAGCCATGGCTTCTCCTCTGTTCAGTGGCCAACATCACCCTATTGAGAGCAGGGTCAGGTCCCAAGTTACTGAAGCAAAAGCCTTGAGGTTTGGGTACAAGCTAGATCTCTCCACCATGACTGTACACTTTCCTTGGCTACAGCAGTCCTCACCCTAGTGGTGAGCTGCACAGAGGAGCAGGAAGGGTTAGAGTGGGCCTGGGGTGCATGCTGGGGTGGTCCTGGCACCAGTCAGAGCTCCAGACCACTCTATATATGCACCACTCTCCTGCCATGAATACCAGTAATGGCTATACTTGCCACAATTAGATGTCATGCTGGGTCTCTGAGCTGGCTCTACATCTATCCTGTGCTTGTTCCTCAGCCATGGGAGCCTTTGTCCTAGTGTGGAGCTGCACTGCAGAGCAAGAGAGGCTGAAGTGTGCACTTGGCTCGGACCGGGGTGGGCACTGGGGTGGTGGCAGGAAATCAGCCAGAGTCTTGAGCAGTTTCAATCTGCTTCCTCCAACTTGTTTCCACAGTAAGCAAACTTGTGTGTACTCTTCATGAGTGGAGTCTAGGTTTCTTACTGTCCCACCGTCAGTCACATAGGTTTTCATACCAGGTCAGGGGATTCCTTGTCCTGGTGTTGGATCCCAGGGCTGGGAGTCCAATACGTGATTTGAACTGTTCACTCTCCAGGGAGGATCTCCAAACTTGTGTAATTCCCCTCCTCTTCTGTGTCCCTTCTTAGGGTACATGTCTGGACCTGATCACTTCTCTTCTCTTCCTACCTGACTCTGTGTGGAGTTTTCTTACAGCATTGGTTGTATAAGAGTCTTTCTGCCAATCTCCAGTCCATTTTCAGTAAGAATTGTTCCACATGTATATTTATTTTTGATGTATTCATGGGGGATGATGAACTCCATGTGCTTCTACTCCACCATCTTAATCTTATCCCTCAAAAAAGAAAGTACTTGGTTAAAGATGGAATAACCTGGCACAAAAACTGACTTCCTCTACAGAGTTGCTGAGTGAATTTATAATAAACTTTTATTTCACATGTATTCATATGGAAGGAGGGGAGAATGAGAGAGAGAGAAAGAGAGAGATTCAAATCAAGGGGAAGATATAGGGAGAGCTAGAGTTGGAGGCCTGGGTCACTGCCAGATTTGTGTTTTTGTTTCACATGGAAAGGAACATGAAACTGACTAGCCTTTTTCCTTTATTTTGACACATCACAAAATCTTTTTTTTTTTCCCACATGGCTTTCTCAATGCATTTTCATCATGTATTTATTAGCTTATCTTTACTGCAACCTTGGATATACTCCAGTTTCAGAGAATGTGTTCAGGAAATGTGACCCTGCAGGGCACCTACTCTGGTTTCTAACAGTGTTAAGGGAATATGTTTCTCAGTAGATGTGGCACTATTGATGGTATGCATATTAAGGTTAGATTCATTTTGTAGTCAGTGACAGTAGCATATGAGAGGGCAGACTTGAAAAAATAGCAAACTCTCGGATCAGCAGAAGGTACACTGGACATGAGGTAGAGTGTATGAGGAAAAAGCTGGAGGGTAAATTGTGACAAAATAATAATGGAGTATATAAGCCTTGCTAAAAATTATATTGTATCTGGATATCACTGTAAAGAAATTAATGCTGTTTTAAACATAGATTTGATGTGATCATATCTATCTATATATCTATCTATATATATGAATCAGATGCAAAGAGATTTTAATTATTTATTTAATAAAATTAACAAAATTTCTTCACGCATCTATTATATTTTTTTCAGACACTATACAAAGCATAATTACCAAGCAAGAAACTGTTAGGGAATCTTTTAATGAAGACAGGTGACATGAAGATGGGGAGAAAAAGATAATAAGATAGAGATAGATACAAATACAGTAAGCAAGAGATTTGGTTGATCAACTAATAGGAAATGTAAAGGAGAGGGAGAAGTTAAGGGTAAAACTCAGGTGTTTTTCAAGGATAGATGGATATATTACAATATTCAAGATACAAAATTTAGTTTCTCTTAAATCTGTAGCAAAGAAAATCAATTCAGTTTGCAACACTTAAAGCTAAAATGTCTTTTCATAATTCAGAGGACATGTTACCATTTAACTGAATGTAATTTCCTGGTCCCAAGCAAGAAAGACTGGGATAAAAATGTAGATTTGACAAATAGTAAAAAAAAAATTGCAAAAAAAATGACATGCAGAATTAGTTCTTATAAATCTAGCAGTTCCATTAATAATACATGAGTTATTATGTCATAACAATACATTTCTAATAAAAATTTAATAAAATTATTTATTTATAGTATTCAAAAGAATGAATATTTAGAAAACAATGAAATAAACATTTTTATGCATGCAGTTGGACAAAATAAAATATATTTTTGCAAGAAGTTGTTCGATTATTTTCATGACTCCTTGGGAACTCCAAATTGGTGTAACTCCTTAGAAATTGCCAATTGGTAATTTATGTCAAAAAATTAAATGTATTTATATTATTTCCTATTTCCCATTATTGATAGGAATATTTTCTATTCAAATATTCAGAAATATATCATTACATGTAATTATTTAAATTTTTATAGTGTGGAAAATGTTGGATCAACATCATTTCTAAATAGGGAAATTATTAAACATATGTTTCTGTGGGATATTATTTTGCAGTTTGAAAATTATGCTTCTAAATGATTTTTGATGATGTAGAAAATGGACACAGTGAGAGCACCTCATGAATGTTTGATGAAAGAATTAAATAGCAGGGCAATAGAAACCTGTATTGCTCTGATCCAAAATATGTCCAGTACAAAATATTATGTGTTCACATATGCAGTAAACATGTATATATAAAAGATACAATATATCTGATTTATACAGATGATTTTAATTTCTTACATTATAGTTTTGCAATTTTCCTATCATAAACATGTGTTAAATTATAAATTTAAAGAATCACATTTCTCTGAACATGGATATATCCATGTTCTCTATAGTTCGACTCCCAACATGATAAGATTCCAACATAATGTAAATTAATTTATATGTATTTGGAGTCTCACTTGTCTTAATGAATTTGCTGTTTCCATTTGACCTGAGTACTGAATCAGAGTGGGGAAAACTTTCTTCAGGTTTCCCCTTATCCACACTCAACAAGGTCTTGGCAGAGGCCATGGAAGAGAACCTTGGCCAAAGGCATTATATAAAGAGAAAGATAAAGGCACCAAGGAGGAAAAGACAGGTATGCATAAGAGCAGGACCAGCTAGAGAGGCCTGCATCCTTCGCTGAAACTCCCTTTAAAGAGGGAAATGCATTTGACCAAGGGTAATCTGATGAGAGCCAGAGGCTCTACACCTACCTGTGTTCGTATGGTGAGTGAGAACCCCAGAAATATGAATCAAGGAGTTCATGTAGAAGAGGGGAGTTATCTTGAGGAGGAAGAGAAACTATTTTTCGATAGTGTAAATAAATTTTCCTCCAGAAGAAAGAGGAAAGGATTCTGGATTCTTATTATTTGGAACGTAAACAATTATTTCCAAGAGGGGAGATAAGACAAGGATTTTTAAATTTAAAATGAGATTTATCCCTTTTGGAGTATAAACACAGAGGAAAAGCTTTCTAAACCCCTCAGGAAGATTCTTGGCTATTCAGCAGACTTTTCCATCAATTCAGGACCCTCCGCTTACCTTAAGTGTCAAAAGGGGATAAGAGAAGGTTTATATCTTTTAAATCAGAGGCAAATGGTTTACCATTAAGGAAACAGTTGGCTGCAAGTCTAACACCCATGGCATATGAGAAGCAAATGTTTCTGGGAGAAATAAAAGCAAACATTCTCCCTCTCATAGCATATCAATTTCTATAGATCTGGAGACCAGACTTTGAAAGAACATTGAGAAATCTAAGGTAAATTTGTCTTCCACAATGATAACTGAATTCAATAGAAAGTTTTAAGAATGGTAAAAATAAAAAAAAACAGTTATTCTCAAGGAAGTTATACTTAGGGTAAAGGTCTTGCGATGCCCTTCAATTAGAATCAGGAACATCAGTCTAGTTTTCTAAGTTCTTGTGTAAACCATGACCACAGGAAGTAAGAGAAACTGGTTTTGTTTTGTTTTGTTTTGGAAGTTGAGAACTAAACTGTTGTCTGCCATATCAGTACACAAAGAATATTGCATCACATTATAGCCACGAGGACGATGAGCCCTGAGGGAACTCAGGATTCAGACTACCAGGCTGCCCACTGCCAAGCCCATCTAGCAGTCAGCAGCTGCAGCCACCCCCAAGAGTGCACCCTGAGGAAACTCAGGATGAGAAAAAACAGGATACTGGACCCAGATAGCTGAGGTGCATGCCAAAGAAATAATTTCAGTGAGCCCAGATTCTTGCAACTCTCCATACACAGAAAAGTGCTAAATTCCTTAACGTGAGATATCTGGTTTTCTTTTATTAACAGTAATCCTTTGATGTTTTGACTACCTGGTCTTTTGTTGCAAAAACTTCTATATAATCCTGGCTTCCCCCCTTGCCTCTTTGGAGCACTCTCTGAGAGTTATTTGAAATTCTGTCTCCCAGGCTTGATGTCCTAACTAAGAATGTCCACTGAATAAAATATAACTATCAACTTTTAGGTTGTGCATTTGTTTTTCAGTCTACAAAGTGAATTTTAAAAGGTACAGTTTTTCTTTGAAAAAAATTTTTCCTATATTACTTTGGATTAGTAACAAAGAATTAGAAATAAACTGACATTTTGATATCTTTTCTTTTAGTGTAACTATACTAACATATGAACACATATTTTAAGAAGAATGTTAAGTATCAAAAATCATGTAGATAAAATATGAAACTTACAAAAGATAAAAAAACTCAAGCGTGCTTCTCTAATGCATAAACAGTTATGCTGCTTGACTCTACACAAATAGCCAGGGCCAGAAAATTTTTGTGAAAAAGGATTTTTTGAAAATATATAATTATGTGTCTTATGATCACAAGGGCATGTATTGTTATTGTGAGCCTGTCACATATTAAATGAGGATATAGCTGGCAGAAATTAATTAGCCAAATAGAATTCTCCACCTACTTCAGTAACTTTCCATGGAAAGTGTGTATTCAATTTTATGCCCCAAATCATCTCTTTTATAGTAATTAGCTAATAAATTTTTTTAGAATTCTAAATCTGATAATGAATATGTTAAGCCAGTTAAAAAA
This sequence comes from Balaenoptera musculus, assembly GCF_009873245.2. Lineage (NCBI taxonomy): Eukaryota > Metazoa > Chordata > Mammalia > Artiodactyla > Balaenopteridae > Balaenoptera > Balaenoptera musculus. The sequence continues at coordinate 38,337,150 of NC_045802.1, forward strand.
TGTAATTGATATTGTTTAGGTAAAAATATCATTATGAGAATATAATTTTAAGGTAATAAAAATTGATTATTTTTGTCTTCTAAGTATCTTCCATTTGTAGGTTAATATGGAATTAAAAGACTTTATTTTATTTCTTCTCTCTTCCTAAATGTCATTAATAGTCTACTCTCAGTGTTTGTTAAAAAATGCATAAAATTTCTATAATCCTAACTTACCATGTCTTTCTTGCTATCTATCATAATCAAACGTCTAAATAGCTGACTATCTCAACATATTCTTTTTTTTTTTTTAAGCACTTTATCTGAGCATCTTTATTTTTTTTTATTTTATTGTTTAAACATCTTTATTGAAGTATAATTTCTTTACAATGGAGTGTTAGTTTCTGCTTTATAACAAAGTGAATCAGTTATACGTATACATATGTTCCCATATCTCTTCCCTTTTGCGTCTCCCTCCCTCCCACCCTCCCGATCCCACCCCTCTAGGTGGTCACAAAGCACTGAGCTGATCTCCCTGTGCTATGCGGCTGCTTCCCACTAGCTATCTATTTTACTTTTGGTAGAATATATATGTCCATGCCACTCTCTCACTTTGTCACAGCTTACCCTTCCCCCTCCCCATACCCTCAAGTCCATTCTCTAGTAGGTCTATGTCTTTATTCCCATCTTGCCACTAGGTTTTTCATGACCTTTTTTTTTTTTCTTAGATTCCATATACATTTGTTAGCATACGGTATTTCTTTTTCTCTTTCTGACTTACTTCACTCTGTATGACAGACTCTAAGCCCATCCACCTCACTACAAATAACTCCATTTCGTTTCTTTTTATGGCTGAGTAATATTCCATTGTATATATGTGCCACATCTTCTTTATCCATTCATCTGTCAATGGACACTTAGGTTGCTTCCATGTCCTGGCTATTGTAAATAGAGCTGCAATGAACATTTTGGTACATGACTCTTTTTGAATTCTGGTTTTCTCAGGGTATATGCCCAGTAGTGGAATTGCTGGGTCGTATGGTAGTTCTATTTTTAGTTTTTTAAGGAACCTCCATACTGTTGTCCATAGTGGCTGTATCAATTTACACTCCCACCAACAGTGCAAGAGTGTTCCCTTTTCTCCACACCCTCTCCAGCATTTATTGTTTCTAGATTTTTTGATGATGGCCATTCTGACCGGTGTGACATGATATCTCATTGTAGTTTTGATTTGCATTTCTCTAATGATTAATGACGTTGAGCATTCTTTCATGTGTTTGTTGGCAATCTATATATCTTCTTTGGAGAAATGTGTGTTTAGGTCTTCTGCCCATTTTTGGATTGGCTTGTTTGTTTTTTTGATTGAGCTGCATGAGCTGCTTGTAAATTTTTGACATTAATCCTTTGTCAGTTGCTTCATTTGCAAATATTTTCTCCCATTCTGAGGGTTGTCTTTTGGTCTTGTTTATGGTTTCCTTTGCAGTGCAAAAGCTTTTAAATTTCATTAGGTCCCATTTGTTTATTTTTGTTTTTATTTCCATTTCCCTAGGAGGTGGGTCAAAAGGATCTTGCTGTGATTTATGTCATAGAGTGTTCCGTCTATGTTTTCCTCCAAGAGTTTGATAGTGTCTGACCTTGCATTTAGGTCTTTAATCCATTTTGAGTTTATTTTTGTGTATCATGTTAGGAAGTGTTCTAATTTAATTCTTTTATATGTAGCTGTCCAGTTTCCCAGCACAACTTATTGAAGAGGCTGTCTTTTTTCCACTGTATATTCTTGCCTCCTTTATCAAAGATAAGGTGACCATATGTGTGTGGGTTTATCTCTGGGCTTTCTATCCTGTTCCATTGATCTATATTTCTGTTTTTGTGCGAGTACCATACTTCCTTGATTACTGTAGCTTTGTAGTACAGTCTGAAGTCAGGGAGCCTGACTCCTCCAGCTCCATTTTTCGTTCTCAAGATTCCTTTGGCTATTCGGGGTCTTTTGTGTTTCCATACAAATTGTGAAATTTTTTGTTCTACTTCTGTGAAAAATGCCAGTGGTAATTTGATAGGGATTGCATTGAATCTGTAGATTGCTTTTGGTAATAGAGTCATTTTCATTTTCACAATGTTGATTCTTCCAATCCAAGAACATGGTATATCTTTCCATCTGTCTGTATCATCTTTAATTTATTTCATCAGTGTCTTATAATTTTCTGCATACAGGTCTTTTGTCTACTTAGGTAGGTTTGTTCCTAGATATTTTATTCTTTTCGTTGCTATGGTAAATGGGAGTGTTTTCTTAATTTCACTTTCAGATTTTTCATCATTAGTGGATAGGAATGCAAGAGATTTCTGTGAATTAATTTTGTATCCTGCTACTTTACCAAATTCATTGATTAGCTCTAGTAGTTTTCTGGTAGCATCTTTAGGATTCTCTATGTATAGTATCATGTCATCTGCAAACAGTGACAGCTTTACTTCTTCTTTTCCAATTTCGATTCTTTTATTTCTTTTTCTTCTCTGACTGCTGTGGCTAGCACTTCCAAAACTATGTTGAATAATAGTGGTGAGAGTGGGCAACCTTGTCTTGTTCTTGATCTTAGTGGAAATGGTTTCAGCTTTTCACCATTGAGGACAATGTTGGCTGTGGGTTTGTCATATATGGCCTTTATTATGTTGAGGGAAGTTCCCTTTATGCCTACTTTCTGCAGGATTTTTATCATAAATGGGTGTTGAATTTTGTCAAAAGCTTTCTCTGCATCTATTGAGATGATCATATGGTTTTTCTCCTTCAATTAGTTAATATGGTGTATCACATTGACTGATTTGCGTATATGAAGAATCCTTGCATTCCTGGAATAAACCCCACTTGATCATGTTGTATGATCCTTTTAATGTGCTGTTGGATTCTGTTTGCTAGTATTTTGTTGAGGATTTTTGCATCTATGTTCATCAGTGATATTGGCCTGTAGTTTTCTTTCTTTGTGACATCTTTGTCTGGTTTTGGTATCAGGGTGATGGTGGCCTTGTAGAATGAGTTGGGGAGTGTTTCTCCCTCTGCTATATTTTGGAAGAGTTTGAGAAGGATAGGTGTTAGCTGTTCTCTAAATGTTTGATAGAATTTGCCTGTGAAGCCATCTGGTCCTGGGCTTTTGTTTGTTGGAAGATTTTTAATCACAGTTTCAATTTCATTACTTGTGATTGGTCTGTTCATGTTTTCTATTTCTTCCTGGTTCAGTCTCTGAAGGTTGTGCATTTCTAAGAATTTGTCCATTTCTTCCAGGTTGTCCATTTTATTGGCATAGAGTTGCTTGTAGTAATCTCTCATGATCGTTTGTATTTCTTCAGTGTCAGTGGTTACTTCTCCTTTTGCATTTCTAATTCTATTGATTTGAATCTTCTCCCTTTTTTTCTTGATGAGTCTAGCTAATGGTTTATCATTTTGTTTATCTTCTCAAGGAACCAGCTTTTAGTTTTATTGATCTTTGCTATTGCTTCCTTCATTTCTTTTTAATTTATTTCTGATCTGATCTTTATGATTTCTCTCCTTCTGCTAACTTTGGGGTTTTTTTGTTCTTCTTTCTCTAATTGCTTTAGGTGCAAGGTTAGGTTGTTTATTCGAGATGTTTCCTGGTTCTTGTTTTAGGCTTGTATTGCTATAAACTTCCCTCTTAGAACTGCTTTTGCTGTATCCTATAGGTTTTGGGTCTTCGTGTCTGCATTGTCATTTGTTTCTAGGTATTTTTTGATTTCCCCTTTGTTTTCTTCAGTGATCGCTTCGTTATTAAGTAGTGTATTGTGTAGCCTCCATGTGTTTGTATTTTTTACAGATCTTTTCCTGTAATTGATATCTAGTCTCATAGCGTTGTGGTCGGAAAAGATACTTGATACAATTTCAATTTTCTTAAATTTACCAAGGCTTGATCTGTGACCCAAGATATGATCCATCCTGAAGAATGTTCCATGAGCACTTGAGAAAAATGTGTATTCTGTTGTTTTTGGGTGGAAGGTCCTATAAATATGAATTAAGTCCATCTTGTTTAATGTATCATTTAAAGCTTGTGTTTCCTTATTTATTTTCATTTTGGGTGATCTGTCCATTGGTGAAAGTGGGGTGTTCAAGTCCCCTACTATGATTGTGTTGTTGTCAATTTCCCCTTTTATGGCTGTTAGTATTTGCCTTATGTATTGAGGTGCTCCTATGTTGGGTGCATAAATATTTACAATTGTTATATCTTCTTATTGAATCGATCCCTTGATCATTATATAGTGTCCTTCTTTGTCTCTTGTAATAGTCTTTATGTTAAATTCTATTTTGTCTGATATAAGAATTGCTACTCCAGCTTTCTTTTGATTTCCATTTGCATGGAATATCTTTTTCCATCCCCTCACTTTCAGTCTGTATGTGTCCCTAGGTCTGAAGTGGGTCTCTTGTAGACAGCATATATATGGGTCTTGTTTTTGTATCCATACAACCAGTCTGTGTCTTTTGATGGGAACATTTAATCCATTTACATTTAAGGTAATTATCAATATATATGTTCCTATTCCCATTTTCTTAAATGTTTTGGGTTTGTTATTGTAGGTGTTTTCCTTCTGTTGTGTTTCTTCCTTAGAGTAGTTCCTTTAGCATTTGTTGTAAAGCTGGTTTGGTGGTGCTGAACTCTCTCAGCTTTTGCGTGTCTCTAAAGGTTTTAATTTCTCTATCAAATCTGAATGAGATCCTTGCTGGGTAGAGTAATCTTGGTTGTAGGTTTCTGTCCTTCATCACTTTAAATATGTTCTGCCACTCCCTTCTGGCTTGCAGCGTTTCTGCTGAAAGATCAGCTGTTAACCTTATGGGGATTCCCTTGTGTGTTATTTGTTGTTTTTCCCTTGCTGCTTTTAATATGTTTTCTTTATATTTAATTTTTGATAGTTTGATTAATATGTGTCTTGGCATGTTTCTCCTTGGATTTATCCTGTATGGGACTCTCTGTGCTTCCAGGACTTGATTAACTATTTCCTTTCCCATATTAGGGAAGTTTTCAACTATAATCTCTTCAAATATTTTCTCAGTCCCTTTCTTTTTCTCTTCTTCTTCTGGGACCCCTATAATTCTCATGTTGGTGCATTTAATGTTGTCCCACAGTTCTTTGAGACAGTCCTCAGTTGTTTTCATTCTTTTATCTTTATTCTGCTCTGCAGTAGTTATTTCCACTATTTTATCTTTCAGGTCACTTATCCGTTCTTCTGCCTCACTTATTCTGCTATTGATCCCTTCTAGAGTATTTTTAATTGCATTTATTGTGTTTTTCATCATTGCTTGATTCCCCTTTAGTTCTTCTAGGTCCTTGTTATATGTTTTTTGCATTTTGTCTATTCTATTTCCAAGATTTTGGATCATCTTTACTATCATTATTCTGAATTCTTTTTCAGGTAGACTGCCTATTTCCTCTTCATTTGTTAGGTCTGGTGTGTTTTTACCTTGTTCCTTCATCTGCTGTGTGTTTTTCTGTCTTCTCATTTTGCTTAACTTACTGTGTTTGGGGTCTCCTTTTCGCAGGCTGCAGGTTCGTAGTTCCCATTGTTTTTGGTGTCTGTCCCCAGTGGCTAAGGTTGGTTCGGTGGTTTCTGTAGGCTTCCTGGTGGAGGGTACTAGTGCCTGTGTTCTGGTGGATTAGGCTGATCTTGTCTTTCTGGTGGGCAGATCCACGGCTAGTGGTGTGTTTTGGGGTGTCTGTGGCCTTATTATGATTTTAGGCAGCCTCTCTGCTAATGGATGGGGTTGTGTTCCTGTCTTGCTAGTTTTTGGCATAGGGTGTCTAGCCCTGTAGCTTGCTGATCGTTGAGTGAATCTGGGTCTTGGCGTTGAGATGGAGATCTCTGGGAGATTTTCACCATTTGATATTACATGGAGCTGGGAGGTCTCTTGTGGACCAGTGTCCTGAAGTTGGCTCTCCCACCTCTGAGGTACAGCACTGACTCCTGGCTGGAGCACCAAGAGCCTTTCATCCACACAGGTCAGAATAAAAGGGAGAAAAAATAGAAAGAAAGAAAGAAAGAGGATAAAATAAAATAAAATAAAATAAAGTAAAATAAAATATATGAAGTTATTAAAATAAAAAATAAATATTAAAAAACATTTTTTTTAAGTAAAAAAAAACAAAAATGGATGGACAGACCCCTAAGACAAATGGTGGAAGCAAAGCTATACAGACAAAATCACACACAGAAGCATACACCTACAGACTCATAAAAAGAGATAAAGGGGAAAAAATAATATATCTTTGCTCCCAAAGTCCATCTCCTCAATTTGGGTTGATTCATTGCCTATTCAGGTACCCCACAGATGCAGGGTACATCAAGTTGATTGTGGAGATTTCATCCTCTCCTCCTGAGGCTGCTGGGAGAAATTTCCCTTTCTCTTCTTTGTTCACACAGCTCCCGGGGTTCAGCTTTGGATTTGGACCCGCCTCTGCATGTAGGGCACTTGAGGGTGTCTGTTCTTCGCTCAGACAGGTCAGGGTTAAAGGAGCAGCTGATTCGGGGGCTCTGGCTCACTCAGGCCGCGGGACAGGGAGGGGTACAGATGCAGGGTGACCCTGCGGTGACAGAGCCCAGCATGACATTGCAGCAGGCTGAGGTGTGCCGTGCGTTCTCCCGGGGAAGTTGTCCCTCTATCATGGGACCCTGGCAGTGGTGGGTTGCACAGGCTCCCGGGAAGGGCAGTGTGGATAGTGACCTGTGTTTGCTCACAGGTTTCTTGGTGGCTGCAACAGCAGCCTCAGCATTTCATGCGTCTGTCTGGTGTCCGCGCTGATAGCCGCACCTCGTGCCCGTCTCTGGAGCTCCTTTAAGTGGCGGTCTTAAACCCCTCTCCTCACGCACCAGGAAACAAAGAGGGAAGAAAAAGTCTCTTGCCTTTTCGGCAGGTCCAGACTTTTTCCCGGACTCCCTCCCAGATAGCTGTAGCGCACTAGCCCCTTCAGGCTGTGTTCATGCAGCCAACCCCAGTCCTCTCCCTGTGATCCGACCGAAGCCCGAGCCTTAGCTCCCAGCCCCAGCCCGCCCCGGCGGGTGAGCAGACAAACCTCTCGGGCTGGTGAGTGCTGCTTGGCACCAATCCTCTGTGTGAGAATCTCTCCACTTTGCTCTCCTCACCCCTGTGGCTGAGCTCTCCTCTGTGGCTCCGAAGCTCCCCCCTTCTGCCATCCACAGTCTCCACCTGTGAAGGGGCTTCCTAGTGTGTGGAAAACTTTCCTCCTTCACAGCTCCCTCCCACTGGTGCAGGTCCTGTCCCTATTCTTTGTCTCTGTTTTTTCTTTTTTCTTTTGACCTACCCAGGTACGTGGGGATTTTCTTGCCTTTTGGGAGGTCTGAGGTCTTCTGCCAGTATTCAGTAGGTGTTCTATAGGAGCAGTTCCACCTGTAGATGTATTTCTGATGTGTCTGTGGGGAGGAAGGTGACCTCTGCATCTTACTCTTCTACCATATTGAAGCTCTCCCCCTCAACATATTCTTATACACATTTTATTTATTCTAAATTTGTGGACAATAAACTACATATATGTTATTTAATATAACTATTCACTTAAAAATGGGCCTACCCCAAAATGAATATAACCAATTAAAAAAAAAAAATACCAGACTCACAAAATCTACAAAACATAAATGCTGGAGTGTGTGTGGAAGAAAGGGAACCCTCCTACACTGTTGGTGGGAATGAACATTGGTACAGCCACTATGGAGAACAGTATGGAGGTTCCTTATAAAACTAAAAATAGAGCTACCAAATAATCTGGCAATCTCACTCCTGAGCATATATCTAGAGAAAAACATGGTTTGAAAAGATATATGCACCTCAATGTTCATTGCAGCACAGTTTACAATAGCCAAGACATGGAAGCCACCTAAATGTCCATTGACAGATGAATGGATAAAGAAGATGTGGTACATATGTACAATGGAATATTACTCAGCCATTAAAAATAATGAAATAATGTCATTTGCAGCAACATGGATGGACCTAGAGATTATCATACTAAGTGACGTAAGTCAGAGAAGGACAAATATCATATACCATTGCTTATATGCAGAATCTAAAATGAAATGATACAAATGAACTTATTTACAAAACTGAAACAGACTCACAGACTTAGAGAATGAATTAATGGATACTGGGGGGAAGGGTTTGGGAAGGGATATATTGGGAGTTTGTGATTGACATGTACACACAGCTGTATTTAAAATAGATAACCAAGAAGGACCTACTGTATAGCACAGGGAACAGCTGAATACTCTGTAATAACCTAAATGGGAAAATAATTTGAAAAATAATAGATGCATGTATATGTATAACTAAATCACTTTGCCATACACCTGAAACCAGCACAACATCATTAATCAACTATGCTCCAATATAAAACAAAAATTTAAAAAAAAACAATATTTGATGGTTCTAGTACTTGCTTAGGTCACATCAACTTCATCTTTTTTGTTAGTTCATTCATTATTCTTTTATAAAAGTTTTATATAATAGAATTGGGCACAAGTCTAACTCTATCATTATTGTTTGCATATGGCACCCTAGATGACAATTGTATGATTTTTATTAGTTTAGTTTTTATAAGTAGACAATAAAAATACCAATAATACTACTAATAATAAAACTAAAAATACAACTTCAAGTGAATATAGACACAGAACTTAAGTCTTTCACAAAAATTAACTCAAAATGTGTCATAGATCTAAATGTGAATATAAAACTATGAAAATCTTAGATGATAACATACGATTAAAGTTAGAAGATATATGATACAATCTTGATTTGGTGATCACTTTTTAGATCAAATAGCAAAAGTTCAATTCATGAAAGAAAAACAAAGCATAAATTGAACTTCATTAATATTAAAAACTTCTGCTATAAAAATGATAATTTAAGAGCATGAAGAGACAATGGGAGACACGTCTGAAAAAGGACTGGTTTTCAAGGTATACAAAGAACTCTTAAAATGCAACAATAAGGAAACAAATAACACAGTTAAAATATGAGCATATGATCTGAACAGACCCTTCACCAAAGAAGATTTACAGCTGGCAAATAAGCATATGAACAAATGCTCAATATCATATATTGTTAAGGAATTGCAAATTAAATGAGATACAACCACACAACTGCTAGAATGGCTAAAATTCAGAATACAACAAACTTTGATGAGGGTGTGGAGCAACAGAAAATCTCCTTCATTGATTCTAGAAATAGAAAATGGTGCAGCCACTGTGGAAGACAATTTATCAGTTTCTTATAAAACTAAATATACTCTTAGCATATGGTTCAATAATCACAGTCTTTGGCTTTATCCAAATGAATTGAAAGCTTATGTCTACACACAGTCTTGCACACAATTGTTTATAGCACCTTTTTTCATCACTTCCAAAACTTAGAAGCAGCCAAGATGTTCTTCAAGAGAGGAATGGATGAATAAACAGTGGCATATCCATGTAATGGAATATTATTTAGTGATAAAAAAGGAATGAGCTATCAAGTCATGAGAAGATATGGAGTGAAAGAAACCAGTATGAGAAGTCTACACCCTGAACGTTTCAAATTACATAACATTCTGGAAAAGATAAAACTATGGAAGTAGTAAAAAGATCAGTGGTTGGCAGGGACTTGGGGGAAGAGATGGAGAAATGAAAAGGTTCAGAACAGGAGCTCTGTAGGGCAGTGAAACTATTCTGTATGATACACATATGATGGACACATGTCATTAAATTGTCAAAACCCGTAAAATGTACAACACAAAAAGTAAACCTTAACGTAAACTATGGACTTTATTTAATAATAATGTTTCAATATGTGTTCAGCAATTGTAACACATGTGCCAAACAAATACAAGTTGTAAATAATAGGACAAATTGTGTGTGGAATAGAGGGAGTACATACTGACTCTTTGTATTTTTCAATTAATTTTTTTGTAATCCTAAAACTGCCCTAAAAATAGTCGATTAATTAAAAAAAAAAAAAAAGGTGAAGAGAAGATTCAGAGGAAAGTGAAAAAACACACAGTTTTATGTGAGGATTAAGTGAGAGTTTTGCTTTTAGCTCGGTGCATGGCACTCAAATATGTCAGGATTGGATCTGTGTGGTGGGAGTTGTGATGATGAATATGATAATGATGATAAGGAGAAAACGACATCCCTAGATCAGTGTGATATGCCAATTTACAAAGAACTCCTCAAACTCAGAAGAATAAATAAATACATCTAACAGGGTTGGGACTGATATATGACTATGTAAAACGTTGCTATAGCAAGATGTCATTTGAGCTGAAATTTGAAGGATAAGTAAATCTGACCAAGTAGAGCAGGAGCTTTTCAGAGAACAAATGGCATTTGTAAAGCAATGGATATATCATATAAACTGAAAATTTGGGAAACTGACTAATAAAGTTGCCTAAAGCACTGAATTTATGGCAAAAAATAGGGATGAATTTACAAGCCAATAGTCCTTTAAAGATCATCTACAAATTATTACTTGATTTAGGTACTAAAAGCTTAAGGAACAAGTATTCCTTTTATGATAGTTAGCTACTTGCTTTACATATTAGATTAATGAGTTATTGGAGAAGATTTATAGACTGATTATCTAGTATTTTGTGAGTTCATGAAAGTGCATTATTTTAGATGCAGTTTTGGATTAAAGAATTTAGTATTAATAGTTGCTAGATAAAATTACTCTAGACATATTAAGCTATTTAAGTATTTCAGGAAATTTTTATTGATTATTTGAACATAGAAAAAATAATAAAATATTATATTTTGCCCACATTCTCCATCAAAAACTTTACTCAGTGAGCATAAATGAGCTAAAGTTTTATGTTACTATTATTATTATTATTATTTTTTTAATTTTTGGCTACATTGGGTCTTCGTTGCTGCTTGCAGGCTTTCTTCTAGTTGTGGCGAGCACGGGCTTCTCATTGTGGTGGCTTCTCTTGTTTCAGAGCATGGGCTCTAGGCACGCAGGCTTCAGTAGTTGCAGCATGTGGACTCGGTAGTTGTGGCTTGTGGGCGGGCTCTAGGGCTCAGGCTCAGTAGTTGTGGTGCACAGGCTTAGTTGCTCTGCGGCATGTGGGATCTTCCTGGACCAGGGCTCAAACCCGTGTCCCCTGCATTGGCAGATGGATTCTTAACCACTGTGCCACCAGGGAAACCCTATGTTATTATTGTTGATATTAATCTTAACTCAATATAATCACTGAAGAGGCATGAATAGACATTTTTTTTGTAACAAAGAGGAACTTCCCAGAGAAATAACTTGAGGTTTATAAAAAGCACTCTCCATGTGTGCATGTATACTGAGAAACATTGAATAGATTTTTTCTGTATTTCATCAGGTATTTTATTATGTTTTCTAGATCAGTAAGTAATGAAAACATTTCTTAGCTACACTTTTGTAAAAACTCTCTGTGACAATTTCCTGATTACTAAAAATGAAAGTCAATATAAGAAATCTGTTTTTAAATATAAATTCTGTAACAAATTTTTACTATGCTATTTAAAATGTATGTGCAGTTCCTTATACTTTATTATTAAAAGGTATTTGTTTTTTATTTATTTATTTTTGTTGATAGTTTATTGTGTTATCTTTCTCTAAGTAAAATGTTATCAGCCTCCAAACTGTTGAGTTTTGGTTTTGTTTTGTTTTGTCTTTTTTTAAAGAACTAAACTCTAATAAGACTCTAATAGCAGTGACACATGATTCAAAGATCACAAGGTGATTGATGGCTGCCTATAGATCTGATAATGACACAACCTGAAATGAAAATACAATTTTTCTGGTGTGAAAATATGGCTGTCCCTAAAAGCCTCTAAAGCATCAATGTGTGTTCATAGGAAGTAGTAGTAGTGATTATGCTTCACATTTACCGCAGTTAAATTTAGTCTTTGAGGCACTACTTATTAACCATCCCAAGTACTTTTTTATAGGATCCATAAGCAGAATTCATGGTCATCCAAGGGAGACCAAACTTATAAGCTACTATATCAACTTCTAAAAGTTAACGAGTAGCCTGGGGAGTTATGATTTACTGTCAGTCCACCAAGAAATGTCAGTGCCCTAGAATATGAGAAGGCAAGTGTCATCTAGCTAGATTTGTGAACTTTTCACTTTGCCATTCAGTAGACAGCAAACAGAAAATTAGTCTATAAATAATTGAACTTGAATTAAAAAAAAATCTATCACAGTATGTTAAAAGCAATTTTGTTCTTGAATTAGTTCTCCACAAGGAGTAAATATGCCAAATAGGTTTTAAATAATGCAACATATAGGGCAACAGATGAGAAGCTCTAATAAGAATAAGAAAAGACATTAGAAAATATACAGGATGTATGATTTTGTTGGTTGTATTTTCTTCTGAGAAAATTGGAATAGAAATCTGATTTTAGAATGCCAATTAAAAGTAGACTATTTGCATAAAGATGTTTTAATATTCTAGGAAAATATACAAATTTGTAAATAAACATTTTTAATGACTTTTTTCTGTTTAACAGAAGCATATATGTTACATCTTCCTTAAGAATAAAAATAAGGTTGCAAGTAATTCAATGGTTCATAAAGACAAGAAAAGATGAAGGGTGAAATGATGTTTCAATAACAGCTCTACTTGGTGATTTTTTTTATGTGTCTGATCAGATATCCAAATTAAAAAACCCCAAGTTTTTAGGTAGTTTTAAAGAACCATATTCATAACATTAAACTTTTTTATACTGTTTATATTGTGATATTTATAATATAGAAGAAAATATATAACAACTCTGATATTTTGAAAAGTACAGTTGGTTTGGGTATTTAGTATAAAATCAAAATTTATTGGCATCAATAATTATAAATATTTTTATGAAACTAAAAGTTATATGAAATGAAGTGTTGCATGGCAATAAATATACACCAATGGAACATTAGTTTGCATATTTAGATTTATTATTAATTTTTAAATGTTAAATAATTTCAAACTTATAGAAAGTTGTAAGAATACTTCAAATAACTTTCTTATTCTTGAACTAGTTAAGGTACTGACATGATGACACATTACCCAAGGATACTTGAGTGTATATTTCTTACAAAGAAGGACATCCCCATATAACCCTGTAAAGCCGTCATAATCAGGAAATTAACATTCGGAAAGTGCTTTAGGAATCTGAAAATGTCTTACTCCTAATCAAACTTTTAATTTCTTTACTCATTTATATTATATCAATCTTGTCCATAAAGTTTGCCTACTTTAATTCTTGGTCGTATTCCCTTAGCATTATTTATTTTGGTAATTGAACTATCCCAGATTTGTACCACAAAAGCACCTTCGAGGTAACTTTTGTGTGACTGACATGTTTGCATCATTTTTTGATCACACTCCTACTTTGTTGTGTGTGTGCATGTACAAACAGGTACAAACAAAATATTTCAGATCATTTTCTAATTTTTTGACCGAGCCCTAGAAACAGTCATTTCTCCAGGGAGCCTTGGTTCCTTTTAGGGGAGAATGGTATTTACAAACAATTGTCAGGGCACAAATTGTGCTCTTTGTTAATTGGATTGTCACTACTCCTCTCTCTTCTCAGTGGACAGAGCCAGGGAATATATCAATGTATGAATGTACACACACGTACACACATAGATCTTCCTTTACTTACTATGGGTTTGTGTTCTGATAAACCCACCATAAATTAAAAATATTGTAAGTCAAAAATGCATTTAATACACCTGACTTACCAAAATCATAACTTAGCTTAGCCTACCTTAAACATGTCCAAAACATTTACATTACCCTACAGTCAGGCAAAATCACCTAACACAAAGCCTATTTTGTACTAAAGTTATTGAATATCTCATGTAATTTATTGAATACTGTACTGAAAGTCAGAAACAGAATGGCTGTATGGGTCCAGAATGGTTGTGTTTCTGTTGTTTACCCTTGTGATTGCATGGCTGACTGAGAGCTGTGGCTTGCTGGTGGTGTCCACTTATAAGAAGGTTTTTTCAATAGTAAACACTACACTACTACACTATCCATTGTTGGTTGAATCTGCAGGTGTGAAACCATGGATAAGAAGGGCTGGCTATAAGTTATTTAGATTTTCGACTGCATGGAGATTCAGTGTTCCTAACCCCCAAGTTGTTAGAGGGTCAACTGTGTGCTAGTGTGTGTTTATATATACACATACACACACACATATACAACTCTTTACGAATATATATGCGCTGTATATAATTTATGCATATAAACTTTTACATCCATTTATGTATTTATGTGTATACATATGCATATGTATATGTATGTGGGTATATCAATATACATATAGATTGATATAGATATATAAATACAAATTCACACCAACATCTCCAGTTCCTATCCAGTACCACAATATTTGTTTTAATTTTGTCCCTTAACATATTTACGTTTTTCTTATCTGTCAGTGGAGAAACTAGCTATAATTATCTTCAATCAATTTTCTTTTTGACAAATCTCATTGTATACACTCGATCTCCCATTGCTGCTACTGCCCAAGTTCCTTGTGGAAATACCCACCTCAAACCTACTCAGCTTCTATCCTCCTGCGCCCTGAATGATAATTGATACATAGCTGCATGATACCTAGTAAATGTGGGGATAATTGAGAAGATAAATTGCGGCAGATAATATGGCTTTGTGGTCACCATCCATCTCAATATTCTTCTAACGTGCCTTCTTCAATGGCGAAGTTGAAAACTGCTTTTCTAAGGTTTATTTGCAGTTATTGTTCTTGTTGTCATTTAACTGCCACTAAATAGATGTACTCATGCAATTTTTGCAAATGGAAGTTAGAGAGATTTTATACATCACTCCTTCTGCTATTATTTCCACAGGCACATGTCATATTGGAATTATCTATTTTGTGTTTTTCTCTCTTAGCTTCCTGGTATTCCTAGTTTCTCATGATGGTGCTTCCACAGCTAACCATGACTGGCTTACTTAGATAGTGCCTATTTAGTCATAGTATTGTAGTCAGAGGTTGTAATGGTAGCTTCCATAGTGAAGAACAGGCTCTAGCTGCCTTGGTTACTTGGTTCTTTAAAGTAATCTCAAAGTTGCATCTGAAATTCAAACTAGAATGTGTTTCTTTGCTCTACTCTTCCTAAAGGAACAACCAATTGTTACTTGGAAGTTGTCTATGTAAAGTCAGGTTCTAGCAAATTCTGAAAGTGGTAATAATTTACATGAGTATGTGACATGTTTCCAGTGCACCTAGTCATGTGGCAGTGACACTGTTTCTTCACACACATTGAAGATCCCAAGAGAAATTTGTTATGATCTGTTGCCTAAAGAAGAAACAATTGGCTTTGATTTTTTGTGTTCTGAAAATATGCTGGTTCAAGCTGAGATGAGACTACTGGAGCATTAAAACCTCACTTAAAGATGTTCTTGAAAGATGGTAAAGAATAGAACTTTTTTTTTTAGTAGGCTAAACTTCAAGTTTTAAATCTTTGTTATCCACTTTGGAAGGGGAATTTTTCAGTAGTACCAATCTACAATGATTCATGGACAGTGAATTACTCTTTTGAAAACAATCTGGAATTTGCCGTAATCAGGAAGGAAGAGTTGGTTACACGGAGGTTTAGGTGATGTGGGTGAAACACTGAGATTAGTTTTAGAATAGAACTGTTTCTTTCAAATCCGAATGTTTACCAGTTCTTGTAATAATCATATGGACAAAAAAGACCTATTCTGTGGACTGTTTTGGCAATTTTATTGAGTATTTGCTATACACTAGGCATTATTCTACATCCAGGAATACAAATATCATGTGAAACAGACAAAAATGACTATCTTCATGTAACCTTCATATAGTTGTGGAGAGAGCTAAGTAGGGGACACCATCAACATTAGAATACATAATACATTAGATAATATTTAGTATTAAGGAGATAAGCAGTTGTTGGAAGTGGCTATAATGTTATGCAGGGTGATTAATTTAGCAAAGACTAGAATATGGTGAGAAAGTAAATAATACTCTTGTCTGAGGAAAAATCATTCCAGCAAAAGGAAGCATGAGTACAAAGTCTCCGAGGAAGAGTAATTTCTGATGTATTTCAGAAACATTGAGAAAGCCAGTGTAACTTAAGCAGAATGTAAGGGAAGGGGAATTAAGTAGGACATAAAATGAAAGAACAAAATGTTAGCCAGATCACTTTTATTTTGAAGGTCTCTGAAAGATATTTGGTCTTTTTCTGTGAGTGATATGGGAAACTCAATAGAGTTTTTGTTGTTGTTGTTGTTGTTGTTTTTTAGCAGAGGAGCAACCTGATACAAGTTAATTTTAACAGCCTCACACTGGCTACTATGTGGAGAGAAGGGTGGAATGAGAGGTATAAATTGGCAATAATCCAGGTAAAAGATGGTGACATCGTGGATCTTGGTGTGAAGGGCGTGAGAAGAAGTGGCCTGTTATGAGATACAATTTGAAGGTAGAACCAAGAGATCATACTGAGAAATCTCTCACCCTCTCTACCTGTCCTCAACGCAGTGGTTCCTTAATGGGATTACAGATATTGTTGCCACATGATTCAGACAGTGTTTATCTATGGATCAACAACATGGACTTACTTTCAAGTAAGTTAAATTGGCCACATTTACTATCAGATATACAATCTGCTAACAGCTAGGACAATGCTATGATATAGCACTACTCTGCAGATGTATCAGTCTGTTACTTAGTTCTATCAAGAAAGGTATAATGTTATATCCATACTATGTCAGATATCTAATCTGGTTATGTATTTGCCTTTCTTGCTCACTATACTTCTCCACCACCTTCATCTGGGTACTTACTGAATGTCTCATTGATGGTTACAATATACCAAACAAAATTGCTTTTGAGCATAAAAGATTAATTTACATCAAACTGTGAGAGAGTGGCAGATGACCATGGGTCTCATCAACCAAAAACAGTTGCTCTTAAAATAATTTGTTTTGGTCTCTTATTGAAGAATTTGTTCTCATGTTTGTATCCTTTTGTATTTGGTATGCTTCTTGACATCAAGTTTATTTCTTCTTGAATGTTATACATGTAGAACTTGATTCTTGATAGACAGATGACACATAGTTCTGGGGAATGTCTACATTCCCAGATTAATCATTAATCCCAATAATTAATGTTTAATAAATGGATTACATTCAACAACTTGTAAATCTTATA
Source organism: Balaenoptera musculus (assembly GCF_009873245.2). NCBI lineage: Eukaryota > Metazoa > Chordata > Mammalia > Artiodactyla > Balaenopteridae > Balaenoptera > Balaenoptera musculus. Next base: position 38,354,336 of record NC_045802.1, read on the forward strand.
CTGACCTAATTTTCCTTTGAAAAATAGTGCTTATCCAAATATATATGCATTCTCCATATGCCTATTATTTTAAAATTTGATTTGTAGTAATAGGGACTTTCTAGAGATCTATGCAGCAAGAGTAACTTATCTTCCTTTCTAGATAATGATTCTTGTCTACTTACTAAATCTGAGATTTGTTAAAGAAATAACACCATTAAACAAAAATAATTTCTGGAATATAAAAAAATTATTTCAAAACAAAATAACAAAAAGAATAGGCCAAAATTAAAATTGATAATACATAAAATAGTCAAAAAGTATGATAATTGTAAAACATTTTACTTATTTAAATATTTTTATAAATATTTTAAATACTTTAGTCCAGTGACGATGTTGTGCCCACATTTTGAAAAGAGAAAATATGTAGCCCTTGAAATTACTGATCCCTTAATTTAAGTGTTTTCTTCAAAAGATGATAAAATATATCTTATAAAATCAATTTACCAGCACCTGGAGAGAAAAGGTTACTCTGAAAGATAAGATTACAACTGAGAGTGATTATTAATTTGCTTAGTGACCTAGACAATAACAGGCAAGTTTTGCAATTTTCTTTGTTCGAGGGAGTATTACTTGTCTGCCAGCAAGTTTGCCTTCTTGCCAGTCAACAGGGGAAATATTCTGGTCTATTTTATGGAGGTAATTTACCCCTGGAATTAGTCAATAACAGCAATGGCTTTGCAAAGTACAAGTCCTATCAAACTAATCTAAACTTGATCAATCAAGGGGAAGAATAGATGCAATCTTTCTTGACAGGAGCAATGATTTTGGTACTACTGCATGTGAAATATTTCTCAGTAAAACAGGTACTCTAACAGAGCCTGACTTTCAGTTGAGAGCACAACTTTTTGCTTGAACCTGTCTTAAAAAATATTCACTGCCTTTTTGGCAATAAGTGGATAATAAGAAGAACAATAAATAAGTGTAGAGAGGGAGAAGAATGATAATTCTTTATATGTAAACTGAATCCAATTTTAATGACTAACAATAATGATATTATCAATTATATTTTGGGCATTGTTGGTTAATTTTTGTGAATAATATACACTGGTATACACTGACCCACACATGTGTGTTAATTATTTTTATAAGGAGGCTAAATTCATTCCTGCCTGTGATCCAAAATTTGTAAACCAAAGTTTACCTAGCTCCTAAACTAATGCTAATTATTACATTCTATTCTATCACATCCCAGTGTATCATTTTTTGTTTCCCTCTGCTGAAACAAAATAATGCTGCACTTTCTCAATATATTTATTGGTAGGGGTAGAAAAGTCCCATTCCAGCCCACTCTATTTACCTGTTGGCTAACTGAAATGTATACATGATTATAGATGGCTTTGAGTTGCATGGAATAAATATATATTGGCTATATAAGCTTGCACTTTTATTTTAAATTTATTTCTTTTTATTTATTTCTTTTTGGCTGCATTGGGTCTTTGTTGCTGCGTGCAGGCTTTCTCTACTTGCAGTGAGGGGGGGCTACTTTTCTTTGCTGTGCATGGGCTTCTAATTGCAGTGGCTTCTCTTGTTGTGGAGCACAGATTCTAGGTGCGTGGGCTGCAGTAGTTGTGGTGCACCTGCTTAGTAGTTGTGGCTCGTGAGCTCTAGAGTGCAGGCTCAGTAGTTGTGGCACACGGGCTTAGTTGCTCCGCGGCATGTGGAATCGTCCTGGACCATGGCTCGAACGTGTGTCCCCTCCATTTGTAGGCAGATTCTTAACCACTGCTCCACCAGGGAAGCCCAAGCTTGCACTTCTTAGGCCTCTTTTCCTAAGCACATGGCTTGCTGTCCACTTCTATAGCAGAAATAAAACCTCAGTAGAAATGAGTCCACATCTGCAATTCTGATATCAAATAATTATATAGTCCATTTCAGAGCTGGAAGGGATAGTTAAGGTTATTTAATTTAGTTATCCTTTCTATGCTTGAATTTCCTCTATAGTATTGAATTAAACTTCTTCAATTCAATTCAATTAGAATTTTATTTATTGAGTACTTCCTCTTTACCTGACACTATGCTAGATTCTAAATATACAAAGATATATTGTGAGCCTTCAGTGATCTCACAAGTTAATGAAAAGATAAGGAAATATATAAATGTGAATATAAAAATATATAACCAAATAAAATTATTAAAAGTTTCCACAGGGCTTCCCTGGTGGCGCAGTGGTTGAGAATCTGCCTGCTAATGCAGGGGACACGGGTTCGAGCCCTGGTCTGGGAAGATCCCACATGCCACGGAGCAGCTGGGCCCGTGAGCCACAACTACTGAGCCTGCGTGTCTGGAGCCTGTGCCCCGCAACGGGAGGGGCCGCGATAGTGAAAGGCCCGCGCACCGCGATGAAGAGCGGTCCCCGCACCGCGATGAAGAGTGGCCCCCACTTGCCGCCACTAGAGAAAGCCCTCGCGCGAACCGAAGACCCAGCACAGCCAAAAATAAATAAATAAATAAAAATAAAAGTAGCTATAAAATTAAAAAAAACACCTTTCTCTGATTTAAAAAAAAAAAAAAAAAAAAGTTTCCACAAGGTGTAATATGAGCATGGGGAAACAGCCTCCCTGAGGCTGAGGAATTCAGGGAAGACTTTCAAATAGTCAGTTAATCTTGGATTGGAAACAGTAGAGAAGCAGGAGTCAGAGAAGAAAGAACAGAGGTGGAGAAATAACTGGTTTGATAGAGTGTATTATATATATGTAATGACAAGTAGCTCAATGTACGTGGGCATAGCATTTGTCACAGCAAATCAAAATTATTTTTGCCCTGCCATCTCCCCCAATACATTGTAAGTTTTTGTAAAAGAAAATACAGATCTATCTTTCTATTGTTAGTTCCCAGCAAAATGTCTGCCAAATTTAGGATTTTTTACAGAAATTTTGCCTAACATATTAATTGAGAACCATAATATTAATTATTAATTAATAATATAATATATAATTATATAATATATATAATATAATATATATAATTATATAATGCATATAATATATAAAATAAGTATATAAATATAATGTAAACACATATATATTCTATATATAATATATAAGTATAATATAATTAATTATAATTAAAATTAATTATTATTAAGAATTATAAATAACCAAAAGTATTCCAGCTACTTATTTGTAGAGTTGAGATATAAATCCAAGTGACTGACTCACAGTGATGTGTTGGACCTGGCCCAACCTCACCAGAGCCATCTATTAAATGTTTCAAAAATTTGAGAGCCAATAGTCAAATCATTGGTAATTGAAATAAGCCATGATGAGAATATTTATACAACAAAAATTGGCAAACACTATGTCAATGATTTTTTTTAAGGTGGAGAGCTGATTTACTGGCAAATCACTGTATCTAGATTAACAAAAAATATATATATATATATCTTTATAACTATCTACTGTACTTGCCCACTCCCTACTCTCACACATGCTCCTAAACAATTGTTGGAAACTCCCTTTAATCATTGATCTAGCAAGTTTTTGACCTTCACGTATTTATTGTTAAGTAGACCTAAGCACTTCTTCCCTTGTCAGATAACCTTGCTCACAGCACCACATTTGATCCCACTGATAATACCCAAAATTTGCTACACATAAGTCTTGTATATCCTTTTCACAAAAGTAAATGTTTCCACCTTTTTATTTTCAATTCTCATTGCCGCTGTATTAGGTGATGCTCTTAGCAATGAGGATATGACTGTTTCCTCTTTCTTCACTTTGTATCATCCTACCCTAAACTATTTTTAAGCTGTGTTGCTAGATTTATTTTCCTGAATCACTAATTTGTTCATGTTCCTCAATTAATTAAAATGTTCAATCAATAGCTTTCTACTCTACAAAATAAAGGACACATACATCAATTTCCTAGTCAACCCCTTCACATTGTAGTTCCAGTCTGGTTTCTTTCTAGGAATTAATATGATCAGATGTTCAAAATAGGATCAGGTACATGAAAAGGAATCAGTCAGAATCACTTCATGAAAATACACTTAATTAGAATCAATCTGAAGACATAGTAAAAGTAGGGTAACATATAAGAGCAAGGATTGTGATAAAAGGAAAAAAAATTACCATAAAATATATCCAACAGATCAGATTGATTCTAAAAGTCTGGCAAATGATATCCTTTTTTTTTTTTTTAATAGGAAGAAGTAACATCTTTATGTCTATAAGGCTACCCAACATAAATACACAACAATTGGTTGACAAAAGGAATATTGGTATTGATTTACTGAAGGGTGTTCTAGTAGAATGTTAAATGTTCCTTGTAAATGTCATTATAATCTGTGGAACTGTATATGTTACTAAGCCTGCAGTAGTTTTGGAATTTACATTGGTGAGTATTATGTGCCACAAATACAAAGGTCTACATATACATGAATAATTTAAAGTATGCATCACCCTTAAATTCTAAATTTAGTGGTCTCTATTTATTTGATACTTCATGGCACTAGAAGCCAGGTTCCTGGAAAATCATGTTCCAAATGCCCTTATTCTTCTCTGCTTTAATCTCTTATCTTTTATCATCTGATATAACTGATACTCAGACTTAGTCTATAGAACTTATATATTTATATATTTCATATATATTAATGCTATAAATAAAACTGTAAATAATGTTATAATTGCTTTTTATTAATTATAATTAATTATAAATAAGTTAATTAATAATGCTGTGATCCTTTTTATTGTCTATGTGACTAGTCACACAGACTGCCCACTATCAGGAGTGGGATAAGCCTTGCAATCTGGACACTCGAGACCCATGACAGATTCTCTCCCAACAAACTCCTTCACATAAATATTTTTTCTGTACCATCTACTCACTTCTTTCATAATCTTTCTCACTTCTTTTTTTTTTTTTTTTTTTTTTTTTTTTTATTCACACACACACACACTGTATTTTATTTTTACAAGACATAAATAGACTGACACCAAGCATTGTACGTGGATGACCACAACAAAAGCAACAATGATTGCAATTACCAAACATGAAACACACTCATACTATGTCATAATATTGACATTCAGTCCAGTAATCCTCCACTGTAACAGCTCCTTTACTTTGCAGTGAAAATTGATTTGTATATTCTTTGCCTCTGAGTCCTTGTGGGATTTTTTTTTTTTTAAATTCAGACAGAAAGTCACAAAAATTATACTCATCCTCATCAGTTCACTCAGTCCCATGTAATTAATTTTTTTTTTCATCTTGATCTTTTGTTAGCACTTTTATGAGTTCATCAGTTTTTCATTAGAGTTCTGAAAATGCTTATTCATTCAGTTCAGCAGTACAGTCAGTTACCAGAAACCTGTACTTGTCAGAGTCTTTTCCATGAATTTCTTGAAGATGAAACCCTTTTATAGGAACATATTTGCAAAATCATCAGAGTACACCCAGAACTGTCTGTAAATGACAAAAGACTTAAAAATGACCACGGTTAAAGATTTGATGAAAGTTCATAATAATGCAGTTGACAAGAAAATTAGTTATTTCTGAGATATACATTTTAAAGTAATAACTAGGATTATTACTTATAACATTATACCAGAACATATAAGATTTTTAGAAATTTCATGTAATGTCTGAAACATTTATATTAACATATTTCCATACATATTTCCATACAAATACAAATATAAGATTTTTAGAAATTTCATGTAATGTCTGAAACATTTATATTAACATATTTCCATACATATTTCCATACAAATACAAATATAAGATTTTTAGAAATTTCATGTAATGACTGAAACATTTATATTAACATATTTCCATACAAATAACCCAATGAAAGTTTAGTATTAGTTGTTTTGTTTGTTTTTTTATACTGCAGGTTCTTATTAGGCATCAGTTTTATACACATCAGTGTATACATGTCAATCCCAATTGCCCAATTCAGCACACCACCATCCCAACCTCACCGCAGTTTTCCCCCCTTGGTGTCCATATGACCATTCTCTACATTTGTGTCTCAACTTCTGCCCTGCAAACTGGCTCATCTGTACCATTTTTCTAGGTTCCGCATACATGCATTAATATACGATATTTGTTTTTCTCTTTCTGACTTACTTCACTCTGTATGACAGTCTCTAGATCCATCCATGTCTCAACAAATGACTCAATTTCGTTCCTTTTTATGGCTGAGTAATATTCCATTGTATATATGTACCACATCTTCTTTATCCATTCGTCTGTTGATGGGCATTTAGGTTGCTTCCATGACCTGGCTATTGTAAATAGTGCTGCAATGAACATTCGGGTGCATGTGTCTTTTTGAATTACGGTTTTCTCTGGGTATATGCCCAGTAGTGGGATTGCTGGGTCATATGGTAATTCTATTTTTAGTTTTTTAAGGAACCTCCATATTGTTCTCCATAGTGGCTGTATCAATTTACATTCCCACCAACAGTGGAAGAGGGTTCCCTTTTCTCCACACCCTCTCCAGCATTTGTTGTTTGTAGATTTTCTGATGATGCCCATTCTAACAGGAGTGAGGTGATACCTCATTGTAGTTTTGATTTGCATTTCTCTAATAATTAGTGATGTTGAGCATCTTTTCATGTGCTTCGTGGCCATCTGTATGTCTTCTTTGGAGAAATGTCTATTTAGGTCTTCTGCCCATTTTTGGATTGGGGTGTTTGTTTCTTTGATATTGAGCTGAATGAGCTGTTTATATATTTTGGAGATTAATCCTTTGTCCGTTGATTCATTTGCAAATATTTTCTCCCATTCTGAGGGTTGTCTTTTTGTCTTGTTTATGGTTTCCTTTGCTGTGCAAAAGCTTTGAAGTTTCATTAGGTCCCATTTGTTTATTTTTGTTTTTATTTCCATTACTCTAGGAGGTGGATCAAAAAAGATCTTGCTGTGATTTATGTCAAAGAGTGTTCTTCCTATGTTTTCCTCTAAGAGTTTTATAGTGTCCAGTCTTATATTTAGGTCTCTAATCCATTTTGAGTTTATTTTTGTGTATGGTGTTAGGGAGTATTCTAATTTCATTCTTTTACATGTAGCTGTCCAGTTTTCCCAGCACCACTTATTGAAGATACTGTCTTTTCTCCATTGTATATCTTTGCCTCCTTTGTCATAGATTAGTTGACCATAGGTGCGTGGGTTAATCTCTGGGCTTTCTATCTTGTTCCATTGATCTATGTTTCTGTTTTTGTGCCAGTACCATACTGTCTTGATTACTGTAGCTTTGTAGTATAGTCTAAAGTCAGGGAGTCTGATTCCTCCAGCTCCATTTTTTTCCCTCAAGACTGCTTTGGCTATTCGGGGTCTTTTGTGTCTCCATACAAATTTTAAGATGATTTGTTCTAGCTCCGTAAAAAATGCCATTGGTAATTTGATAGGGATTGCATTGAATCTGTAGATTGCTTTGGGTAGTATACTCATTTTCACAATGTTGATTCTTCCAATCCAAGAACATGGTATATCTCTCCATCTGTTGGTATCATCTTTAATTTCTTTCATCAGTGTCTTATAGTTTTCTGCATACAGGTCTTTCGTCTCCCTAGGTAGGTTTATTCCTAGGTATTTTATTCTTTTTGTTGCAATGGTAAATGGGAGTGTTTCCATAATTTCTCTTTCAGATTTTTCATCATTAGTGTATAGGAATGCAAGAGATTTCTGTGCATTAATTTTGTATCCTGCAACTTTACCATATTCATTAATTAGCTCTAGCAGTTTTCTGGTGGCAGTTTTAGGATTCTCTATGTATAGTATCATGTCATCCGCAAACAGTGACAGTTTTACTTCTTCTTTTCCAATTTGTATTCCTTTTATTTCTTTTTCTTCTCTGATTGCCGTGGCTAGGACTTCCAGAACTATGTTGAATAATAGTGGTGAGAGTGGACATCCTTGTCTCGTTCCTGATCTTAGAGGAAATGCTTTCAGTTTTTCACCATTGAGAATGATGTTTGCTGTGGGTTTGTCATATATGGCCTTTATTATGTTGAGGTAGGTTCCCTCTATGCCACTTTCTGGAGAGTTTTTATCAGAAATGGGTGTTGAATTTTGTCAAAAGCTTTTTCTGCATCTATTGAGATGATCATATGGTTTTTATTCTTCAATTTGTTAATATGGTGTATCACATTGATTGATTTGCGTATATTGAAGAATCCTTGCATCCCTGGGATAAATCCCACTTGATCGTGGTGTATGATCCTTTTAATGTGTTGCTGGATTCTGTTTGCTAGTATTTTGTTGAGGATTTTTGCATCTATATTCATCAGTGATATTGGTCTGTAATTTTCTTTTTTTGTAGTGTCTTTGTCTGGTTTTGGTATCAGGGTGATGGTGGCCTCATAGAATGAGTTTGGGAGTGTTCCTTCCTCTGCAATTTTTTGGAAGAGTTTGAGAAGGATGGGTGTTAGCTCTTCTCTAAATGTTTGATAGAATTCACCTGTGAAGCCATCTGGTCCTGGACTTTTGTTTGTTGGAAGATTTTTAATCACAGTTTCAATTTCATTACTTGTGATTGGTCTGTTCATATTTTCTGTTTCTTCCTGATTCAGTCTGGGAAGGTTATACCTTTCTAAGAATTTGTCCATTTCTTCCAGGTTGTCCATTTTATTGGCATAAAGTTGCTTGTAGTAGTCTCTTAGGATGCTTTGTATTTCTGCGGTGTCTGTTGTAACTTCTCCTTTTTCATTTCTGATTTTATTGATTGAGTCCTCTCCCTCTTTTTCTTGATGAGTCTGGCTAATGGCTTATCAATTTTGTTTATCTTCTCAAAGAACCAGCTTTAGTTTTATTGATCTTTGTTATTGTTTTCTTTGTTTCTATTTCATTTATTTCTGCTCTGATCTTTATGATTTCTTTCCTTCTGCTAACTTTGGGTTTTGTTTGTTCTTCTTTCTCTAGTTTCTTTAGGTGTAAGGTTAGATTGTTTACTTGAGATTTTTCTTGTTTCTTTAGGTAGGCTTGTATAGCTATAAACTTCCCTCTTAGAACTGCTTTTGCTGCATCCCATAGGTTTTGGGTCGTCGTGTTTTCATTGTCATTTGTCTCTAGGTATTTTTTGATTTCCTCTTTGATTTCTTCAGTGATCTCTTGGTTATTTAGTAACGTATTGTTTAGCCTCCATGTGTTTGTGTTTTTTACGTTTTTTTCCCTGTAATTCATTTCTAATCTCATAGCGTTGTGGTCAGAAAGATGCTTGATATGATTTCAATTTTCTTAAATTTACTGAGGCTTGATTTGTGACCCAAGATGTGATCTATCCTGGAGAATGTTCCGTGCGCACTTGAGAAGAACGTGTAATCTGCTGTTTTTGGATGGAATGTCCTATATATATCAATTAAATCTATCTGGTCTATTGTGTCATTTAAAGCGTCTGTTTCCTTATTTATTTTCATTTTGGATGATCTGTCCATTGGTGTAAGTGAGGTGTTAAAGTCCCCCACTATTATTGTGTTACTGTCGATTTCCTCTTTTATAGCTGTTAGCAGTTGCCTTATGTATTGAGGTGCTCCTATGTTGGGTGCATATATATTTATAATTGTTATATCTTCTTCTTGGATTGATCCCTGGATCATTATGTAGTGTCCTTCCTTGTCTCTTGTAACATTCTTTATTTTAAAGTCTATTTTATCTGATATGAGTATAGCTACTCCAGCTTTCTTTTGATTTCCATTTGCATGGAATATCTTTTTCCATCCCCTCACTTTCAGTCTGTATGTGTCCCTAGGTCTAAAGTGGGTCTCTTGTAGACAGAATATATATGGGTCTTGTTTTTGTATCCATTCAGCCAGTCTATGTCTTTTGGTTGGGGCATTTAATCCATTCACGTTTAAGGTAATTATCGATATGTATGTTCCTATGACCATTTTCTTAATTGTTTTGGGTTTGTTTTTGTAGGTCCTTTTCTTCTCTTGTGTTTCCCACTTAGAGAAGTTCCTTTAGCATTTGTTGTAGAGCTGGTTTGGTGGTGCTGAATTCTCTTAGCTTTTGCTTGTCTGCAAAGCTTTTGATTTCTCCATCAAATCTAAATGAGATCCTTGCCGGGTAGAGTAATCTTGGTTGTAGGTTCTTCCCTTTCATCACTTTAAGTATATCATGCCACTCCCTTCTGGCTTGCAGAGTTTCTGCTGAGAAATCAGCTGTTAACCTTATGGGAGTTCCCTTGTATGTTATTTGTCGTTTTTCCCTTGCTGCTTTCAATAATTTTTCTTTGTCTTTATTTTTGCCTCTTTGATTACTATGTGTCTCGGCGTGTTTTCTCTTTGGGTTTATTCTGTATGGGACTCTCTGCGCTTCCTGGACTTGGGTGGCTATTTCCTTTCCCATGTTAGGGAAGTTTTCGACTATAATCTCTTCAAATATTTTCTCTGGTCCTTTCTCTCTCTCTTCTCCTTCTGGGACCCCTATAATGCGAATGTTGTTTGCGTTTAATGTTGTCCCAGAGGTCTCTTAGGCTGTCTTCATTTCTTTTCATTCTTTTTTCTTTAGTCTGTTCTGCAGCAGTGAATTCCACCATTCTGTCTTCCAGGTCACTTATCCGTTCTTCTGCCTCAGTTATTCTGCTATTGATTCCTTCTAGTGTAGTTTTCATTTCAGTTATTGTATTGGTGATCTCTGTTTGTTTGTTCTTTAATTCTTCTAGGTCTTTGTTAATCATTTCTTGCATCTTCTCAATCTTTGCCTCCATTCTTATTCCGAGGTCCTGGATCATCTTCACTATCATTATTCTGAATTCTTTTTCTGGAAGGTTGCCTATCTCCACTTCATTTAGTTGTTTTTCTGGGGTTTTTTCTTGTTCCTTCATCTGGTACATAGCCCTCTGCCTTTTCATCTTCTCTATCTTTCTGTAACTGTGGTTTTTGGTCCACAGGCTGCAGGATCGTAGTTTTTCTTGCTTCTGTTGTCTGCCCTCTGGTGGTTGAGGCTATCTAAGAGGCTTGATGGGAAGCTCTGGTGGTGGGTAGAGCTGACTGTTGCTGTGGCGGTCAGAGCTCAGTAAAACCTTAATCCACTTGACTGTTGATGGGTGGGGCTGGGTTCCCTCCCTGTTGGTTGTTTTGCCTGAGGCAACCCAACACTGGAGCCTACCGGTGCTCTTTGGTGGGGTTAATGGCAGACTCTGGGAGGGCTCAAGCCAAGGAGAACTTCCCAGAACCTCTGCTGCCAGTGTCCTTATCCCCACGGTGAAACAGAGCCACTACTCGCCTCTGCAGGAGACCCCCCAACACCAGCAGGTAGGTCTGGTTCAGTCTCCCCCAGGGTCACTGCTCCTTCCCCTGGGTCCCGATGCACACATTACTTTGTGTGTGCCCTCCAAGAGTGGGGTCTCTGTTTCCCCCAGTCCTGTCAAAGTCCTGCAATCAATTCCCACTAAGCTTCAAAGTCTGATTCTCTAGGAATTCCTCCTCCCGTTGCCGGACCCCCAGGTTGGGAAGCCTGACGTGGGGCTCAAAACCTTCACTCCAGTGGGTGGAATTCTGTGGTATAAGTGTTCGCCAGTCTGTGAGTCACCCACCCAGCAGTTATGGGATTTGATTTTACTCTGATTGCGCCCCTCCTACCGTCTCACTGTGGCTTCTCCTCTGTCCTTGGACGTGGGGTATCCTCCTTGGTGAAGTCCAGGGTCTTCCTGTCAATGATTGTCCAGCAGCCAGTGGTGATTCTGGTGCTCTCGCAAGAGGGAGTGAGAGCACGTCCTTCTACTCCGCCATCTTGGTTAATCTCCTCTCACTTCTTTTCTTCTTACTCATCCCACTTCATCCACCTTGCTGTTTCTCCAAATGGCAAGTATAAATTACAAACAGAAAGCCAACATAAGCCTAGTTCTTCCCAGAATTTTCTTCAAGGATGGAACTAGTATGCAATCTGCACTCTATACATGTGGTTACTAAACACTGACACTCAATGAAATAATTAAATTTTAAAATTTAATTAAATCTAATCAGTTTAAATTTAAATAGCCACTTGTGGCTAGTGGACTGTGCAGCTCTAAAAGTTTCATGTACTTGCAATAATCGCAATACCTTTCCATGAATATTTGTCTGTCATCTTCTAAAAGTCTCTGCCCATATTTTGTCTTCTCAGCGAGACTTTTTCTGACTCCCCTATATAATGTTGCAACTATTTCCCACCTCACAACCTACACTCTCCATCTGCTCTCTTCTTTTTTTCTTTTTTTTTTTTTACTTTATAGCACCTATCACTATCACTTTGTGATATAGTATTTGAGTATACATTTATTACATTAATGTCTATTTAAGGCTTTGGGGAAATACTTCACTGATATCATTTTGTTGTCCTTTCCCCATTGATATTTTTTCCTGTTTTCTAAAATCAAATATATTACTTTAAATTTTTCCATAAAAACATTCATTCTAAAATTCTCAGATTTATTAACTTATTATTACATCTAATATTCCTTTTAAAAATAAGCAACTGAACTGTTATGGGGCATTAGATATATGACTTTGTGCATTTAAAACCTATAAATAGTGAAATTTACCATATGCAAATTAAAAATAAATAAACAGATTTCAAGAGTCCCAGCACAGAATGTTGAATGTGACAAATGAATCCATTTGTATTACATAATTACATTGAAGAGGGTGAGGGGAAGTATAACTTTGGAAAATTGTTTGAATGGTAACTGTAAGACTAAGGGGAAAAGAAAACCATTCTCCTTGAAAATGTTTTTTCTTACAGGGATACATGAATATAGGTTAAAAATTCTGAAATTATTTTGCATGTATACAGGGGTTGAACAAATATGTAAATAATAGCAGTAAATGGGAGCCAGATTTCTCACTATCAGAGTAGAAATGTACATCTAAGCAAACACAGAAGGCCATAATAAACTCCATGGGGCTAGATTAAAGTCAGAGATATATATATTTATATATATTCATAATAACCTTGCCTGAATATTTACATGATTTTCTCTGTCATCTGTCATCAAATAGATATCTGTAATCAGATATATATAGAAATACTAACAGATATGCGTGTATACCTGTGTTAGGTAAATACATATATTTACTAGCTCTGTCATCTGAAATAAGGCCTAGGATCATTGACAACCCAGTAGCAATATACTTTTAGTTATTATTTTTAATTTATGTAACATTATATTATTACACAAGTTTTTCTAAAGCCATGTGTAGTTTTTATTTCAAACTATGACTTTGGAAATTATCATTAAATTTCTATTTGTACATCTTTAAAGCAACTTAATCATATTTCTGTTATTCTGATTAATAACACAGTCATTAAATTGATTCATTTTGTCTCTAGTGTAAACTATATTTAGAATTTAGATGAACTTCAGCAGAGAGTTGGGTATATGGACATGATTCCAGACTATCAGGCACAAATTTTGGAGAGATTTCTCTCAGTATATTCATAATAAAAATTATTCTATAGAATTGAGTCTTGTTAAAGATTCTCATCATTCTATCTGTAGTGGAAGAAAAATCTAAACTGATAAGAATTTGTCTTCTAAAATTAAACTTTGTAATTAATTTTAAACAAACAGGACACCATTTTACTACGTATACATATGTGCTTAAACTAAACATAATAACTAAGAATAACATAATAAAGAATGCTATATAGAACTACCCCAATTATATTGCATTGAATACTACACAAGATATGTCTGTGTGGAACCTGTGAGTATGACTTTATTTGGAAAAAGTGTCATTACAGATATAATTTAGTTAAGATTTTGAGATGTGATTATCCTGGATAAGGTTGGCCCTGAATCCAATAACAAATGTCCTTAAGAGAAGGGGAGAACACATAGATGACAAAGCTATGTGAAAATGGAAGAAGATTAGAAGTATGTTGTCACCAAGCAAGGTACAGCTGGAGTTACCGGAAGCTGAAAGAGGCAAGGAAGTATCCTCTTCCAAAGCCGTCAGAGGGAGCTCAACCTTATCAACCCTTTGATTTGAAACCACTAGCTTCCAGAACTGTGAGAGAGCACATTTCTATGTTTTAAACTGCCAAGTTTGTGACAGTTTGTTATGGTAGCCATAGGAAAATAATACATGCACATTCACCTTCAATAGAAAATTACTGAAAACTTTAAGAGGTATAGGTCGAGAATTGCCTTGATTTTTACCATAGCTTCTTTTACTTTCCCTTGATCTGCCCGTTGAACTGAGTTTGTGGACTGAACAAGTCAGTACTGGACTGGTCACTGACTTTTATTAAAGATACTTGTTTAAAAAAAAAAAAAAGAAAGAAAATTTCTCCTTTTGTCTGCTGTGAAGTACACATTTCAGACTTTATTAATTAAATATGCAGGTAATTTACTTTCTTCCAATGAAATCAGCACTATATATATTTCCAGTTCATTTTTACATGAGATGTTAATTTTCCTCTGTAAGACATTGTGGCTTTCTCCTCTTGTGTAATCTCAGATTTCTCCACATTCTGTTTCACATTGAAGTTGCAGAAGTTCAATTTTCTCTGTACTAATTCTATCCCAAGAAAATCATTTCCAAACTCTAATCCAATATAAAAATAGAGTATTTATCATTGTGCTCAATATGGACTCTGAGGCAATTCTTACATAATTTAATTAATCATTGTTCTTGGCTCACTGTCCTTTACTATATGATTTAGTCTATATCATTATAATAAAAGGAGTGAACTAAATTATTGCTTATAAACATTTAGTACTATTTAACATCAATAAAATTGAGGAAGTCAAACTGTGTGAAGAAAAATTAAGATCTGATCTGAGAAATTATCATTAGTTGGATCATTATGATAAACATGATGAGCATGATGAATATGGTAAAATAAATGATAAGTGCAAACTGATCAGCTAAGGACTAGATAGAGAAGGAAGTTTTGAGTGAGGAGAAAAGAAAGTTTTAAAATAATCACCTAGGAGATGGGGAGAGATTGGACTCTGCAGACATATTTTTATTTTATTTATCAAGATTAAATGTGTGCTTGAGGTTCATGGTCATCAGGTTGAATTTTTTATGTATTATTCTTCAGTCAAATTCTACTGTAAAGAATTAAAGGAGAGTTATGTTTAAACAATGTAATGGTTTTGCCAAACAAAAAAATTGGAGAGTCAATCAAGGGTTTGGTAGGGAAGAGGGAGGGGAGGGAGTGGATATGAATCCATGAGGGAAAGTGGAAACTATTGGGGTAGAGGGATTGACCATACTGGTGTGGTATGGTCAATTGTTGAATCTAAGTATTTTAGGAATCAACTGGAAAGACATAACATGGTGGTCAGAGTTAGGGATAAGTCTAGCACATATTTCAATCCATTTATGTAAAATTCATGAAAGTTTAAAAGTTGCTTACTTATATATTTGTTATTCTTGTAGTCTATATACTATGTAATTTCCTAATAAAACTAAACGTTATCTTTTCAAATATTTTATCAATAGAAGCCTCAGTCAATACAGTTATTGAGGCATAATACTTAAACCAATTTTGGTATATATATATATACACATATATAAATTATTTATATATATAAATACACATTACATAAACAAGTTTTAGTTTTGACATTTTTCAGCACAAGTAAATTATATGTATGTTTATGAAAAAATGTACAAAAAGTCATATAAATTTTACTCGAGCTGTAAAAAGAAACGAAATTGAATTATTTGTAGTGAGGTGGATGGACCTAGAGTCTGTCATACAGAGTGAAGTAAGTCAGAAAGAGAAAAACAAATACTGTACGCTAACACATATATATGGAATCTAAAAAAAAAAAAAAAAAAAAAAAGGTC
The DNA here is from genome assembly GCF_009873245.2 of Balaenoptera musculus. Classification (NCBI taxonomy): domain Eukaryota; kingdom Metazoa; phylum Chordata; class Mammalia; order Artiodactyla; family Balaenopteridae; genus Balaenoptera; species Balaenoptera musculus. The sequence continues at coordinate 38,370,106 of NC_045802.1, forward strand.
ATGAAGAACCTAGGGACAAGACGGGAATAAAGACACAGACCTACTAGAGAACGGACTTGAGGATACGGGGAGGGGAAGGGTAAGATGGGACAAAGTGAGAGAGTGGCATGGACATATATACACTACCAAATGTAAAATAGATAGCTAGTGGGAAGCAGCAGCATAGCACAGAGAGATCAGCTCGGTGCTTTGTGACCACCTAGATGGGTGGGATAGGGACGTTGGGAGGGAGGGAGACTCAAGAGGGAAGAGATATGGGAACATATGTATATGTATAACTGATTCACTTTGTTATAAAGCAGAAACTAACACACCATTGTAAAGCAATTATACTCCAATAAAGATGTTTTAAAAAAAATTTAATAACATTGATTTTAAGTTTGATGTGGTATATATTTATTCTCAATTAAACAGCATGATACCTAGCTGAGAATTTTGGTAAATACAAAATTTTATCTATTCAAAATTTACTTTTAAATCTCATTTTATTTAAAAGTAATTTGGACAGGACTTAATTTCTTATATATAAGTTGTAGTTAAAGCATTTTCTAATGAACAGATCTATAATAAGATAGTGATGAGGAAGCAGGGAAGAGAAATGGGGACAAGAAAAGGAGAAATGATTGGTGACAAATTGTGAACATAGATCATATTGAGAAGCTTCTAGAGTCAGAGAACAGACACTCAATCAATATCTATAAGTTAATAATTAAATCTAATATTCTTTTAAATTCTTTCCTAGTATGTATGAATTTCTATGGTATTATTTTGTTCTTGTAATATATTACTTTGCTATTACTTTTAGATACATTCTTCTTTCCTGATTTTCCTTCAATAAATTTTGTAAACTCTTCATGAGCAGAGACTTTTCCTTTCACTTTACTTTATGAATTCTATAAGTACTTCTATTTTGTTATGCTAATGAAACTGTCACTCAATAAAGATGTGAACTGAAAATTATTGTATATTTTTCCTAATCTTAATTTTCCTTTTTTTTTTCATTTCCAATTTCCATAATTCATAAACACATCATCTATACTTTGGTATAATTTGAAATAGGGTTATTTTGAGATATGAAGTTTTAGAGATGTAGTTGATCCTTTCTAGCTTCAATGAACTAATGGCATTGATTCATCTAAATAGAACTTTTAATGTCACTGTACATTTCCTGCTAAATAGAATACATACATTTTTCATATATTAACTTATCGGCATAAATTTAACTGTTTTTTCTTATTCTCTATGTATATGAATATATATGTGTGTGTGCATATATAATTTTTCTTGTTTGATTTTCCATATTTCAATATAAATGGGAAATATGTGGAAAAAAATTCACAACAGCTGAATTAGAGGAAAACCCAAGTACATGTTCACTAAGATGGCACAAAGGGTGCCATACTCTTTGTGCCATTTTAGTGGAGGGCATTAACCTAGTCTATCACAACCTCACATTTAACCTCATTTTTCCTCAGTTTCTCATTTAAAAAAATAGACTTTTACTGAATAATCTCTAAATTTGTATTACTTATGATTTAACCATATGGATTTTTAAAACGACATTGTTGAAAAGAAAGTTCAAGAAACAGAAAAGATATTAAAAGAAGAGTTTCAATGACAAGGAAATTGTTCCATATATAGTACTTTTATATCATAAGTATTTGTCTATTGTGTTGATAATATGGAAATTTTATTGAACTATAAATACTAAAAATAGTTCCTCTTTTGAAGTCCTTTCATAGAATTTAAGGGGAATATACAATAGTAATGTGAAAAGATGTATATTTCCTATCAGTTTTCCAAATTACGTACTATTTTTCTGAAATATAATTTGAGCTTATAGTGATATAGGTTAAATAACTAAACACAAAATACATGAACATGTATGTGGATTGTTAGAAAACGATGTCCTATATTTCTGCACATCTTGAGAGTGAGGCAATATTGTCCATTGTACTGGACTATCTTTTTTAAGTTGCCTATATGGTAAAAAGGCCTGTAATGGGTATGTATATATTTATATAATGGGTATATATATTTATATAATGGGTATATATATATATATATATTTTTTTTTTTTTTTTGCCTTGACACAAAAGGAAGGATTACTATAGCCTTGGAATATAGAGGTAATATCTCCCTGTGTAGAAAGGGCAGACATGTTTACTGTCCAGTATAATAAATGTAATTTTTCCATCCAAAAGCAAAGAACAAGAATGCTAAATGATAGGTGCTCCCTAAGTTCAGAGTTTTTTTCCTTTAATGCAACCCTCCACAGGTATAGGCATCTATCTGGACTTATATTTCATTGCACCCATGGGATTTGGCTGGAAATCACATGTTGATTCTCATGTTGCTTACTGTGTTCTACTATAGTCCTTTGTCTTTGACCCAGAAGTTGTTGGTCCTTTACAAGCATCTATGAAATTGTGGCAGTCTCATTTGTTAACTGACAAGTAGAGTAAAATCTCAGACCCTTGACATTTCTTGACAGTTTTGGTGTGAAGTATAGGATACTCTCAGAGACGTGACTCTTTTGAAGAAGAATAATGAAAATCTGTTGGGTAATTCATAAGGCTTGGGGTCCCTGGAAATCAGTAGTGAGCATGTAGAACAATTTTATGGACAATAAGCAATAAGTGGTCCAGCATTTTGTTGACTTTTATTGAGGTGGAATTGAGGCAATGACTACTAATGGAGTACTGGGAAATGGTTCAAAAGTCAGTCTTCTGAATGGTATACTTGTTCTGAATGTTGTACTTGCTGCTAACTCTCCTCTCAGTAGGGGCACTTCCTTGCCATCTGGCTTTCAGCTTAGGTGAATAACTAGTACTAAGATTGTAATAACTAGTACTAAGATTCATCCTGGATGGACACAATTTTCTGGCTTACTCTCCTCCCTCTATCAGCTGACAACACTTACAGAGATGCGCTACCTACACAAAGAAATGAAAAGAGGAAAATCATGACCACAATGGGTTGAAAATTAGAATACTTTTAAAATTTAGAGTCATTGAGAGATGAAGAAATGGGATGCATAATACTTGCAAAGGAAGGACGGCAATAACTGGGATGTTGCACAGCTCAGACCCTTCTATAATCTATCATAACAGTTTTAGATTTATTTGGATAAAACAGCAAAATGCCTTAGAGTTATTTGCATTGAGTACAGGCTACTATAAGGCAGATTTGGCACTCCTGAGGAAATTTCTCTGAGACAGGCAAACCCTCATGTGAAACCACAGATAAGGTATTAAATAGTATTTTGGATTTTATTGCCCCCGATTGGGTTGAAATTACAAATGAAGTGAACTCTCTGAGAATAAAAAACAGACCCAAATAAATCTAGATGAATTCTTGAAATCAACCCATCTGACATGAAAGACACCCCTAACTCTTATGTTAAAACTGGCCAGAAATGTGAGAGATACTATTATGACAACGGGACAGAAAACAATCTGGATAAAGATAAAACTTTTTTTTTTTTTTTAAAGACACTACTGTGTGAGTCAAGACCTAGTAAACCAAAATGCAAACTGTGTAGTTACAACAGAAAAGCAAAGCGATGTGTCTATGATTAATGAGTCAAAGGATCCTCAAAGATGAAATTGATGGTGTCATTAATATTGACCTTGCAGTCAATAAAGAACTTTGCATGGAACAAAAATATTGAAAGTTTGGTTGAACATCAAGCAACCACGTGCTGCTTGAAACTGAAAATTCGTCTTCCTTGCTCACTGCCTTGGAGACATTCTTTCCTTTCATGTATCCTTATTCTTCCCTCCCTTTTTATTTTGTCTTTAGCTGCTTTAAACTGAGAGATGATTATAGGTGGGGTTGAGTGATTGATAGCCATACACAAAAGGGGAAATTTGAGGACAGGAGAGAATCAAACTTTTATGGCTTTCTCAGATGTAGGGATAAAAGTTACATCCTACCTTGTCCTATGAAGAGAAGAGTTGTGTGAATTCAATAATGAGGTTTGAGGAACTTTTACAGCAGGGAAAGGAAGATGAATTGTGTGTGTGCATGTGTATGTGGTGGCCTATCTGAAGCAACACGATGTATGTTGTTGTTGCTTCTATCTCTGAATACATAGTAAGAATTGATGTGTCACATGCTTATCATATGTTATAGACTCCTTCTTCCCCATCCCATAAGTGTCAGAGGAAATTCTGATAGAGAAAGTTTGCATATACAGAAATGCTTCTACATTTGGCACTCCACTATGCTAATGATGCTTTTTGAGTTTCTGTTATTGATATTTTGATAGCAACTGGAGACAACATCTAACAGCAATCATTCTTTGGGGTTTTGGATGTGTTGCCTACCTGACAGGTTCAGTTATGGATGGCTACCAGGTATGCAATTTTTAAAAAACATCTCTTGTCTTGCTCCTGGAATCTTGTTGAAATTAAATATCTGATCCAAAGAATGCATTTGACTTTCTGGTCTAACATACCCATTTTGTGGTGTCATCTTGGACTCAAGGACTAACATGATGAATAGTATTCAAAAATGTTCTCACTAGTGTAAAAGATATAGTAAAGAATGCAACCAGACAGGCCCCAGTAGAAAAGTGGTTACACATGAAACAGTAGTAACTATCTCATTCATGAAAATTTTATCTGCCACTCCACCATGTGAAGCAGAACTGCTGGCTCACTGCAGATCTCCATTTACAGAATTTCACCTAAGTGCCTAGGAGGGGTTCACTGATAGTTAGGCAAATCTAAATTCAAGGGGGTTCACTTGCTACTACAGTTGTTCAACTTGGGTAGTTTTTGCTTTTTGTCTATTATAAATAATGCTTCTATGAACATTCAGTATGAATTTTTGTGTGAGCATATGTTTTCTTTTCTCTTTAGTACATACCTGGGATTAGGATATGGCAACTATGTTTAAACTTTTTGAGAAACACTCAAACTGTTTTAAAAGTGGCCGTACAATTTTACATTACTAACAGCAGGGTATATGAGGGTTCCAACTTTTCTACTTTCTCTCTAATATTTATCTTTCTTTTCTTTCATTTAAATTAAAAATGCATAGCCATTCCACTGTGTGTAATGGCATAGCTCACTGTGGTTATGATTTTCGTTTCCTTGATGACTAATGATGTTGAGAATGTTTTCATGGGCTTATGGGCCATTTGTATGCCTTTGGAGAATTGTCATTGCCCATTTAAATTTATTTTCTTTTTATTATTGATAGCAAGGGTTATTTATGTATATGAAATACAAGTCTATTATCAAATATCTGATTTGCAAATATCTGGGTTGTCTTTTCACTTTCCTGACGGTATCTTTTTGAAGCACAAAACTTTTAAATTTTGATAAGGTTTATCTTATTTTTTGTTGCTGGTACTTTCGGCTTATATTTACAAAGACTCTGTCTAAACCAAGTTATATATGTTTACTTCCAAATTTTCGTTTAAGAGCTTTATAATTCTACCTCTAACATTCACACCTTTGATCATTTTGAGGTAATTTTCTGTGTATGGTTTGAGGAAGGGCAACAATTTCATTATTTTACATATGAATAGCCAATTGTCCTAGCACTATCCTTTCCCCATTAAACCTTTTTGGTATACTTTAAAAAAAAAAAATATATATATATATATATATATATATTTTTTTTTTACTTTTATTTATTTTTGGCTGCATTGGGTCTTTGTTGCTGCCCACGGGGGCTACTCGTCGTTGTGGTGCTCAGCCTTCTTGTTGCAGTGGCTTCTCTTGTTGCAGAGTACAGGCTCTAGGTGCGTGGGCTTCAGTAGTTGCAGCACGAGGGCTCAGTAGTTGTGGTGCACGGACTTAGTTGCTCTATGGCATGTGGGATCTTCCTGTACCAGGACTCAAACCCATGTCCCCTGCATTAGCAGGAGGATTCTTAACCACTGCGCCACCAGGGAATCCCTGGTATACTTTTCAAAGCTGCCAGCATCTTGATTATTGTAGCTTTGTAACAAGTTTTGAATAGAAAAGGTAAGCTCTCCAATATTTTTCTTTTTCAAAATTATTTTGAAATAATTTTCTATATTCATTTTAAGATAGCTTTCTATATTCATATTCATTTCTATATTTATTTTAGGATAACTTTGTCAACTACTGCAAAAAAAACAGCTGCATTTTGGTAGGGAGTATATAGATCAATTTGGAGGGTATTGCCATCTCAATAATATTTCTTTCAACTTCTTTCTAAGAACTTTATAATTCTACTTTTAACATTTACATCTTTGATCATTTTGAGTTATTTTTGTGTATGTTTTGAAAAAGGGGAACAGTTTCATTCTATATTAATTATTTTCAGGGTTAACTAATGGACTTATTGACATCAAATTAGGTATTGTATAATTTCCTTCAATAATGTTTTGTAGTCTTAAGTGTACATACCTTACACTTTTTGGTTAAATTTGTTCCTAAACATTTTATATTTTTTGATGGTTTTGTAAGTGGAATTATTTCCTTAATTTAGTGTTCAGTTTCTTTATTGCTAGTGTATACAAATAGAATTTATTTTTGTAGTTAGTGTATCCTGTAACCTTGCTGAGGTTATTTATTAGATCTAAATTTTTTTAGTGAATTCCTTAGGACTTTCCATATACAAGATTATGTCATGTACAAATAGAGATAGTTTTACTTCTTCATTTCCATTTGGGGGCGGTTTATTTATTCTTGTTGATTAATTTTCCCTAGCTAGAACATGTATTATAATGTTAAATAGTAATGGTGAGAGAGGCATCCTTGTCTTGTTCCTAATGATAGGGGGAAACATTCTTTCTTTCATCATTAAGTATGATGTTAGCTGTGGGTTTTTAATAGATACCCTTTATCAGGATGAAGAAGTCTTCTTTTATTCCTAGTTTGATGAGTGTTTATCATGAAGGGTGTCAGACTATGCCAAATTGTTTGTTTTGACTATTGAGATCATGTGGTGTTTGTCCTTTACTCTATTGATACAGTATATTAAATTATTTTTGGAGAGTTGAACATGGCTTATTTTATTGGGATAATTCTCATTTGGTTATGGTGTATAACTCTTTTCATTGCAGACACTGCAGATTCAGTCTGGTAGGTTTTTTTTGTTTTAGGATTTTACATCTATATTTATATCATATATTGGTTTGTAGTTTTCTTTTGATGCCTTTGTCTGGTGTTGGTATAAGGATCATACTGGTCTCATAAACTAAGTTTGGAAATGTTTCTTCCTATTCTATTTTATGGAAGAGTCTGAATAATTGGTGTTCATTCTTCTTTAAAAGTTTGGTAGAATTATCCAGTGAAGTGTTATGGGCCTAGAGTTTTCTTTATGGGAAGGTTTAAAATAACGAGTTCAATTTATTTACTTGTTATATGTCTATTCAAATTTTACATTTCTTCTTGAGTCAATTTCAAGGTTTTATCTTTCTAGAAATGTGTGTACATTTCATTTACATTATCTCATTTGTTGGCATATACTTATTGATAACATTCATTTATAATTTTTTTTAAATTTCTATAAGGTCAGTAATGATGCTCTCTCTTTCATTTCTGATTTTAGTAATTTAGTCTCTTCTCTTTCCATCTTGTTCAATTTAGTTAAAAGTTTATAGATTTTCAGATCTTTTTCAAACCCAAAATTTTTCTTGATTTTTTCTATGGTTTATATTCTCTATTTCATTAATTCTCACTCTAATCTTTATTATTTCTTTTTTTTTCTCTTTATGTAAGGTTTAGTTTGCTCTTCTTTTTACTGTGTTAAACTGAAAAGTCAGGTTATTAAAATTTTTCTTTCTTTTAAATATAAGCCTTACAGGGATACATCTTCATTCTAACCCCAGCTCTGATTGCATTCCCTAAGTTTGGGTGTTTTTTGTCTTCAATTTTGTTAATCTCATAGTGCTTTCAAATTTTCTTTGATTTTTACTTTTGCCTATTGATTAGTTAGGTATGTGTTTAATTTCATAGAATTTGTGAATTTCCCCAATTTTTTGTTATTAATTTCTAATTTCATTATATTTTGGTTTGAAAATGTAATTTGCATGTGGTATTATTTCAATCCTCTTACATTTATTCAGGGTCATTTTATGACCTAGCATATTGTTTCTTCTGCAGAATGATCTATGTGCTCTTGAGAAGAAAAATGTAGAGTTTAGGGAGTCTTTCAGAGATGACCATTAGGTCTAAATGTTTTAAAATGTTGTTCCAATCTTCCATTTCCTTGTTGATATTCTTCTAGTTATTACATACATTATTGAAAGTGAAATATTGTAGTTTCCAAATAATTATTATTGAAATGACTATTTGTCTCTTTAATTCTGTCAGTTTTTGCTTCATGCATTTAGGTCCTCAGTTATTTGCATATGTGTTTAAATTGTTATATATTTCTGATGAATTAACTTATGTATTACTGTAAGATGATCTTTGTAATCTTCTGTACATTTTTTCATTTGTCTTTAAACTTATTTTTCTGATAATAATCCAATCCAGCTTTCTTATGTTTGTTGTTTGCATGCAGCACGTTTTACCCACTTTTACTTTGCATCTATTTGTATCTTTAAACCAAAGGTATTACTCTTTTAGACAGAATATATTTGGGCCTTTTTTCCCCTAATCTGACAATCTCTGGATTTTGATTAGATTGTTTAATCCATTCGCATTTAATTTTATTTTTGATGTACTTCAATTTATGTAAGCCATTTTACTTTTATGTCTAAGCATCTTATGTCTTTTTTGTTGCTCTTTGCTCATTCTTTTGCATTAAATTATTACTACTTAGTATAACACCTCAATTTTTCACTGCATATATGAATTGATTTTCTTACCAGTTGCTCTACGGCTTACCATATACATTTTAAATTATAATCTACTTTAGAGTAAGACAATGTTAACTCTAGTGAATATAGAAATGTTGTTATTTTATAGCTTTATTCCAACTCCTATATCTGCACGTTGCCATCTGTAAATGTTAAAAAACCAACACTATATTATTATAATAATTATTTTATATAATTTTTTGTCATGAAAATATTGGAGATGGAAGCAGAGAAGGTATATGCTTATATCATTTGTTAAATTAATCTTCTTATGTATCGTTTCTGGTCCTCTTCATTTGTTCCTCTGGGTTGGAGTTAGCATCTGTTACTTTCTTTATCCAACACAACTTTGCTTCCACTGTTTCCTTGGTCTCTTATTGTTAAATGCACTCTACAGTTCTTTATGATACAGGCCCAACAGTGAAATTATATACCTATTGTTTTATACAATTACCATTTAAGTCAGTCAAGATAAAAACAATAATAAATATAAATTTTCAGTCTTTCATAATTACATAATTATTTCTACCTGTGTTCTTTGTTTTTAATTTGCATTTTAATTACTGTTTGGGGACACTTGCTTTCAACCTAAAGAAGAACTTCTTTTATTATTTCTTGTGAAATGTCTACTTGCAACATATTCTCTAACATTTGCTTGTTTGGGAATATTTTTTTTCACCTTCACATTTGAAAGTATTTGTGGTCAAAGTAAGATTCCTGGTTTACAATTTTTTTTTTTTTTTTTTTCAGGACTTTGAAAATGTCTTCCCACTTCCTCTGGTCTCCATTGTTCTGATAAGAAATCAGCTGTTAATCTTATTGGGGCTCCCTTGTACATGATGAGATATTTTTCTCTTGCCATTTTCAAGGCTTTCTCTTTGTCTCTGGCTTTCAGTATTTTTACTATGATGTGCCTAGTTGTGGTTCTATTTGCCCTTTTCCTCTTTGGAGTCTGTGTAGCTTCTTGATGTATAGATTAATGCTTTTGATAAAATTTGGGAACTTTATGGCCAGTAATTCTTCAACTATCTGTTCTTTTTCTGGAATCTCTCTCCTCTGTTGTTATCCTCTTTACACATGAATTAGTGTGCTTAATGGTGTACTCTATGTTTCTGAGGTCCTATTCATGTTTCTTTATTCTTTTCTTTCTCTTCTTCAGAGCACATATTTCTACAGATTAATTTTCAAGTTTTCTGATAACTTTTTCTGCAAATTAAAATTACTTTTGAATGTCTCTGGTATAATTTTGATTTCAAGTATTGAACTGTTGTACTCCAGAATTTTATTTTGATTACTTTTATATTTTCTATCTCTTTATTGATATTATACACTTGATAAACAATAATATTGTATCTTTACTTATTTAAGCATGATTTTCTTTAGTTCTTTGAACATAATTATAACAGCTTTTTAAAATACTTTATCTGCTAATTCTGACATCTGGTCTCTCCCACATCTAGTGTTTGGTTACTGTTTCTGCTGTCTCATATATGGGTCACATTTTTCTGGTTTTTGTTTGTTTGTTTTTATTTGTTTGTTTATCTAATAAATTTTTGTAGAAAACTACACATTTTGGATTATTTATTGTAGCAAGTTTGGATATTGATTTTCCCCTCTCCCCCTTTCTAGGGTTTGTATTCGTTTTTATCTTCTTGCATGTTTGTAAGCAGTGGCTGGGTTGAAGAAGGAAGACTTTATCTCTTGGATAAACTCACCTGGAATTTAGCTTTTTCCACATTCTGCTGGGATAAATGGGAAATACTGGTGGTTTGACCTTCTTGGAGTGAAACTGTAGTCCTTGGATGGAAACTAGGAAAAGGTGCTCCTTGTCTTCTTGGCCTATACATTCAGAATGGTGTTTTCATCATGCTAAGCTGTAGTGGATAGGGATTGGTTTATTCCTCAAATAACATATATAATAAATAATCAAGATTTAGTAAATTTTCTTGAATGAGTTATTTTTCATATGCTCCATGCACTTAGGACAATTTCCAGTTACTCAAAAAAAATTTTAAATGATTTTTCACTTGTTTTGGTTGTTCACTGGGGAGAGGATCCATGGAGCAACTCACACTATTCTTGAATTAGTCTCCCTCCCTGGTTATTCTTTATTGGACTATTCAAAATCACTTGGCTATTCAGTCTGCAATTTGGAAAACAACCACACTGTAAGACTGAAGATTACCCTTTTAATGGCTATGTACTCTGGAAATAAACTTCTGCTATTGACCAAAGAATAGGGAACATTCATGAAGGTTCTCACAGTAAGGTTCTGATGATACCACCTATAATGAAACTACTAATCAACTCATATTACCATCACTGATGACTGATTCTATCATCCTGCAAGATATTGCAACACATCTACCATCAAAAACTGGGCACAAATAAAGGATTCCATGTTTATAATATAAAAGCTACTGCTGCAAGTCAAACTGCCTCCTGTCAAAAACTGACTGGTTTCCTCATGGTGAGGGAAGCCACATTGTACAGGACTTTGCCTCCGTCTTGTTCCTGGCAAATTGACATTTTTACACCCCTATGAGAAAATTGGTGGTGTCTCAACACTGTTGATACATGTTTTATTTTTTGATTGCTTGATAAACCATTTATTAAGCACCTGTATCATACTGTTTAATCCTAATAATAACTCCATGAGGTAGATATTATTATGACTGTCACCATTTTACAAGTAAAAAAAAAAAAATACTGTGGCAATGTCCTTCAAAAGGTAAATGGATCAATAAACTGTGGTACATCCAGACAATAGAATATTATTCAGCACTAAATAGAAATGAGCTATCAAACTACAAAAAGACATGGAGGAATCTTAAATGCATATTACTAAGTGAAAAAAGCCAATCTGAAAAGGCTTTGTATTGTAAGATTTCAACTACATGACATTCTGGAAAAGGCAAAACTCTGGAGACAGTAACAAGTCAGGGCTTATGGAGAAGGGACGGATGAACAGGCGAATAATAGAGGATTTTTTGGACAATGAAAATACTCTATGATATTATAATGGTGAGTACATGTCATTATGCATTTGTCAAAACCCATAGAATGTACACCACAAAGAATAAACTCCAATGTGAACTATGGATTATGGTTGATTAGAAAAACAAAACAAGGAGTGAGGGGGAGGGATAGATAAATTGGGAATTTGAGGTCAACAGATATGTACCACTATACATCAAGCAAACACAAGGACCCACTGTATACCACAGGGAACTATATATATATATTTAATTGTTTTTTTATTTTATATTGGGGTATAGTTGATTTACGATGTGCTATTTTCAGGTGTACAGCAAAGTGATTCAGTTACACATATACATATATCCATCATTTTTCAGACCCTTTTCCCATATAAGTTATTACAGAATATTGAGTAGAGTTCCCTGTGCTATACAGTAGGTCCCTGCTGACTACACTGTATATATAATAGTACATATATATCAATCCCAAACTCACAATTCATTCCTCCCCACCACCATCTTTCCTCTTTGATAACCATAAGTTCATTCTCTAAGTCTGTGAGTCTGTTTCTGTTTTGTAAATAAGTTCATTTGTATCATTTTTTTTTAAGATTCCACATATAACAGATACTATATGATATTTGTTTTTCTGTGTCTTACTTCGGTTAGTAGGATAATCTCCAGGTCCATTCATATTGTTGCAAATGGCATTATTTCATTCTTTTTTACAGCTGAGTAATATTCTATTGTATATATGTACCATATCATTTATCCACTAATTTATTGATAGATATTTATGTTGCTTCCATGCCTTGGCTATTGTAAATAGTACTGCAATGAACATTGGGGTGAAAGTGTCTTTTTGAATTATGGTTATCTCTAGGTATATGCCCAGGAATGAGATTGCTGAATCATATGGTAGCTCTAGTTTTAGCTTTTTAAGGAACATCCATACTGTACTACATAGTGGATGTACCAATTTACTTTCCCACCAACAGTGTAGGAGGCTTGTCTTTTCTCCACACCCTCTCCAGCATTTTTTGTTTGTAGACCTTTGGATGATGGCCATTCTGACCAGTGTGAGATGATTCCTCATTATAGTGTTGATTTGCATTTCTCTAATAAATAGTGATATTGAGCATCTTTTCATGTGCTTTTTGGCCATCTGTGTGTCTTCTTTGAAGAAAGGTCTATTTAGATCTTCTACCCATTTTTAAAAAAAATTTATTTTATATTGGTCTATAGTTGATTTACAATGTTGCGTTATTCTGCCCATTTTTAAATTGGGTTGTTTGTTTTTTTGATATTGAGAGCTGCATAGCCATTTGTATATTTTGGAATGTAACCCCTTGTTAGTCGCTTCATTTGAAAATATATTTTCCCATTCTGTGGGTTGTCTTTTTGTTTTGTTCTTGGTTTCCTTTGCTGTGCAAAAGAGTTTAAGTTTAATTAGGTCCCATCTGTTTATTTTTGTTTTTATTTTCATTTCTCTAAGAGATGGATCCAAAAAGATATTGCTTACTGCAATTTATGTCAAACTGTGTTCTGCCTATGTTTTCCTCTAAGAGTTTTAAAGTACCCAGTGTTAAATTTAGGTCTTTAATCCATTTTGAGTTTATTTCTGTGTATGGTGTTGGAGAATATTCTAATTTTATTCTTTTATATTTTGCTGTCCAGTTTCCCCAGCATCATTTATTAAAGAGACTGTCTTTTCTCCATTGTATATTCTTGTCTCCTTTGTTATAGCTTAGGTGACTCTAATTGCATGCATCTATCTCTGGACTTTCTATCCTGTTTCATTGATCTATATTTCTGTTTATGTGCTAGTATCATACTGTTTTGATGACTGTTGCTTTGTAGTATAGTCTGAAGTCAGGCGACCCTGATTCCTCCAGCTCCATTTTTCTTTCTTAAGATTGCTTTGGCTATTTGGGGTCTTTTGTGTTTCCATACAAATTTAAAATTTTTTTGTTCTAATTCTATGAAAAATGCCATTGGTAATTTGATAGTGATTGAAATGAATCTGTAGATTGCCTTGTATAGTATAGTCATTTTGACAATATTGATTCTTCCAATCCAAGAACATGGCATATCTTTCCAACTCTTTGTGTCATCTTTGTTTTTTTTCATCCGTATCTTATAGTTTTCATAGTACAGGTCTGTTGTCTCTTTTTTGTTGTTGTTGTTGTTGTCTCTTTAAGTAGGTTTATTCCTAGTTATTTTATTCTTTTTGATGTGATGATAAATGGGATTATTTTATTAATTAATCTTTCTGAACTTTTGTTGTTAGTGTCTAGAAATGCAAGAGATTTCTGTGTATTAATTTTGTATCCTGCAACTTTACTGAATTCATTGATGAGATCTAGTAGCTTTCTGGAAGCATCTTTAGGATTGTCTATGTATAATATCATGTCATCTGCAAACAGTGACAGTTTTACTTCTTCTTCAATTTGGATTCCTTTTATTTCTTTTTCTTCTGTGATTTCCATGGCTAGGAATTCCAAAACTATGTTGAATAAAAGTGGTGAGAGTGTACATCCTGGTATTGTTCCTGATTTTAGAGGGAATGTTTTCAGCTTTTCTCCATTGAGTATGATGTTAGCTGTGGGTTTGTCCTATACAGCTGTTATTATGTTGAAGTAGGTTCCCTCTATGCCCACTTTCTGGAGAGTTTTTGTCATAAATTGATGTTGAATTTTGTCAAATGATTTTTCTGCATCTATTGAGATGATCGTATGGTTTTTATTCTTCAATTGGTTAATGTGGTGTATCACAATGATTCATTTGCAAATATTGAAATGTCCTCACATCCTTGGGGTAAGTCCCACTTGATCATGGTGTTTGATCATTTTAATGTATTCTTGATTTCAGTTTGCTAGTATTTTGTTAAGGGGAACATGTTTTAGATGTAAAGTTTTACTGCTCCAGTCCTGTCAGTTGACTGCAGTTATATAATTGAGTTTCTTGAAAGTAATATATCATGTTTTCTAATTTCCAGAACAATTTCATTCTGATAATGGTGTATCTTTATCAAAACAGTCACTGAACAATAGACTGGTAGTCAAGGTATTTGATGGACCTCCACATTCCTTACCATCATTCAACCTCTGGTCTTTTGACCATTAAGACTGCCTTCTCAAATGTCAATTCTAAAAGATTTCTTACCCTACCTTTCTTATTTCCCATTGGTTTAAAACTGTGTTGAGCTTGTTTGCTAGTTGACCCAAACAAGTGACCATTCATCTCTTTGCTCCTTCCTGGGAGGCGGGGGCATGGAAGAAAATGATTCTATATAACTATTTTCTAAGATTGGATTTGACCTTTACCATTTCTAGACATAATGCTGTTTTCCCTCCTTAAAAGAACACCCAGGTCATTTATAATCTTTGTCTTTAAGATGTGTTCCTTAAGCTTTTCTCTCAAAGAGAAAGGTCCTGATGTAGCTCTCTAAAACTTATAAGAACCTTAGTTTTATCTGACCTTTGAGTCTAACATCTCTCTGCCAGATGGCTCTCATCATGATTTGATGAACACATCTTTGAATATTACCAGGAAGCCATTTGAAAATATCAAGGGAAAGCCCCAGATACTGCCCCTCCCACACAAAACACCTGTCAACACTTGTGGATGATTTTGTACACCATTTCCATAGGTATTTTTCAGTCATTCTATTCAACAGGTGAATGCATGGGTGGACAAACAGTACAATTTTGGGTGGCTGTTTTCAAGGAAGTTTCTTCAAAATTATGACTAGACTCAATTATTCAAATTGAACTAGGTATTGAAAGACCTACTATCTGGCTGGTAAAGCACACTGGAATAACTGATTGATGTAGGTCCCAATTAAGGGGCCTCAACAGTTATCATCAACACATTCTTTCTAGGGACTTTATATGTGCCCTAGGAGTGCACTTATGTGGAAACAAGTTTTGTGCTTGACTCTTTCCTGAAAACACTTGTTTCACCAAAGAGTGTTTCATTTTTTATATTTTTAAAATTTTTATTAATTTTTTTTTTTTTTTTTTTTTTTTGGCTGTGCTGTGCAGCATGCAGGATACTAGTTCCTTGACCAGGGGTTGAACCTGTGACCCTGCAGTGGAAGCCGAGAGTCTCAACCACTGGACTGCCAGGGAAGTCCCAAGAACTTCAACTGTTTAAGGTAGTAGCAGACCATTTAGCCCTCAGATAACTTCAGATTCTTTTACAAAATGAGGCATCCATTGGTTATTTTTGGGACCTTTCTAGAGGGATAAGTGATTGATAGGTATGATTTAGGATGTTATTTCTAAGGTGAGAGTCATCCAGTTAGAAAAGATATTAGAAAATTTATTCCTCATTTTAGCTGAAGTGATCAGTAATAACACCTTAGCTACCAAAGTGGTTCTGGATAGCCTCAACACTCTGGCCAGGGTAATGATAGAATTCATGATAGAATTTCCCTAGTTTTTCTTCTCAAATGCTAAAGTGAAGTCTGTGCAATCGTTAGTGCATACTACTATACCTGAATTCAGGAACCGGACCAAATGGAAGTGCTAATAAAAATGTAAGAAGAAAGTCACTGGGATTCTGGGATCTCTAAGGTAGATCTTGTTGTTTATGGGATTTTTTTTTTTTTTTTTTTGAAATGATCTGGAACTCAGGGGTTTGGGGAAGCTTTACTGAAATAAGTATTGCAAGTTGGTCTCATTTCCCTGCATGGAATCCTATTGAGAGTCAACTTAGTTCAATGCTATATGAAGCAAATTAAATGAATATGGTCCTAGCCTTTTTCAGTCATGTTAATCAGAGTATATGCTGGAGTGGCATATTCACAGAAAATTTTCCATAAGCCAAGAAGTTATAGAAATCAAGGTGGGAATTTCTGGATCTCTCATTGTTTTGCATATCCTGCAAGCGACTGGATATCTTTTGTATGGGACAATCCTTTCATGAATATATTTATAGCTCACAGTTTTAGAAGATGAATAACATGAGAGTCAAGTCTAAGCATGCTGAATATCCAGTATTATAAAAATAATATCTTCCTGCAAGATATATCCAAATTTTATATATTTTGAATATCCTTACATTTTACTTTAAATTTATTAGATAATCATTATTGGTAAAGCACAAATTATATAAACATTATTCACTGTAATGACATAATGATTTTCCTGAAATGTAGGCAAGAAAATTTTATAAAATAAATACATAGTAATTTATAAACCAAAAAAAAAAATAATCTTCCTGCAGAAGAAAAGAGCAGTTATGTTTATTGCTCAACATGGGAGATTCAGAGCTCCTCTCCTGTAAGCTAACCTACTGTGTATGCAGTTCATCTGGGTTCATATTATGTTGCCTCCATGGCACTGGGGCCAAGAGGAACTAATGCTAATGCTCAGTGGGCTGTGAGCAATAAAATTTTGTCTCTGGTCCTGAGTCTTTTGTCTTATATACAGCACCTGAGAAGTTGTGGTAGGCAAATTTTTTAGAATACAAGTAGTATGTAATCTCAGACCTCACACAATTTTTGGCATAGATGTAAAATATTTTAGTAGAATCATGGAAATTATATTAAGAGTAGGCGCAGACACCATTTAGAAGATTTCATTAAAAGGAAACATTTTAATGAAAATTATGATATAAATTTCATATTTTTTCTTATTTTAAGCCAATTTTATTTATATTAAAAACAGAAAACAATGCATTTTCTTTTCTTAAAGACATTTAAACTCTTTTCCGTTACTCACAGAATATAAAAAAAGTTTGCTTCAGGATTTAAAAATGATATATAAGGAGACATCCTTGGTGGTCCAGTGAGTAAGATTCCATGCTCCCAATGCAGAGGGCCTGGGTTCAATCCCTGATCAGGGAACTAGATCCCACATGCATGCTGCAAATAAGAGACTTCGCATGCCGCAACTAAAGAGACTGCATGCCACAGAGAAGATCCTGTGTGCCACAACTAAGACCCAACAGAGCCTAAATATTTTTTAAAAAATGATATATAGGACATTATAATTGCTCAAAACAAAAATAAGTAAGGAATAAAGACTTCAGAATGATTAGGTTGCCCATTCTTGAATGTTTTAGTCAGAATATAACTACATATTCATTTGAACTATTTCTATATTTTATGAAATATAATCTTTCCAAGTTTATGAGTCTTGTAACACATTTTGCATTACTTTATTTAATATGCTTTCACATAACACAACTTTGACATCTAGATATACAATTAATAAAAGTCTAAGTTACACATATTGTGATATTAAATCCTTTTTTTTAAAAAAAATAAATGCTAAAATTCGATTTTTATGGTTAAAAAATACACATTTTTTCCAATGTTGTATTCTTAGAGGTATTTCACTGTAAGCCACCAAAGCAATTGTCTCATAAAGCATGAAAGGAAGTACCCGCAAAGACTTAAAACATTCTTTTCAATTCCCAAAGGCAATATTTTAAGCAAGTAGTCAATAATGTTATAATGTTATAAAGCTGATGCAAATACATCTCCAAATAAATTATTTAGTCTGTACAAGCTCAAGAGCTGAGCAAACAATTTTTTTCCCAAATATTTGAGTATTGGAGTAAAATAGCTATTATACTCTTTGCTAAATCTACTTTGTCTTTAATCGTTAGTCAAAATTCATTTTTTTATTGAATTGGCAACACATAATTGGAGTTCACATCTGATTACTGCCTGAAAAATCATAATAAATCACACCAAAATATCAGTTTGAGCATTTTATCAGAAATTACTAGTCAGGTTATCTGTGACTCATCAACAGGTGTGGACACAAAAAGCAACCTTATTTTGGAAGATTCTAATACACATATTTGATTATGTACAGTGCTTTTACAATATAGACAAGGCAATAATACTGATATTTTAATGTCAAAATGATCATTGGAAAACATTTTGATTAAATTTTTATTAGAGATTGCTGAAAAAAAATAGCTTACTATGTAAATAATTAGTAATAGTTTTCTGTAATATTTTTAAACAAATTTTGAGATTAATTATTTTAATATTTTATTCACTGGTTATTTTATTCAATATGAGTATATTTTGTGCAGATAAAATTAGTCAAGGAAAGATTAAATATCTTAAACAAGTTCAAGCACTAATAACTGATGAGGTGGTAGACCTAGGATTTCAGGCTAATTAATGATACTTAAGAAAACTATGTTACATGCCTTTCACAGACTCAGATACAAAGGGAGAAGTCACTACACTAAAAATGCAGAAATCAAATCATCATAACTCCAGTAGAAAGCTATGTTTAGTAGTGATATAATTTTTCTTATGACATTGAAGAAGTATCATTTGGATTTCTTTCAAAAGATTTCTTTTTAAAGTTAAAATCAAATGTTTTAGAGGACAAAAAAAAGAAGTCACATATTGTATATAATTTAGGGAATTTTTCACTAAGTTGCCAATGGATTTTAAATTGTTTCTTTACACAAATTCAAGTTTTACATCTCGTAATCTTTAGATGGAAAAGAATAATTTTAAATATAAATAAAGTATTGCAGGCATGAACAACCTACATGTAAAGACCGACATCACACATACACTGTTAAAACAGGGACATTCACTTTGTCACTTAAGATCACTTTAAGTGAGAATTAAAAATAATTTATTTTCAACTATAATTGGCATTTTGCATCCAGAGTAACTACATTCAAGAATATAGTTTCCAAAGTTATTGCTTTAACTAATACCCTAATTTATTGAAATTGGTCTTAAAAGAAATTTAGTTCTTCCATTTTTAAGAACAAGATTTTACTAGATTTTCTGCATAGTTATGGAAAATTTTTTTGTAACTGAAAACTGTAGTAATATGACATGAGTTATGCTATGTAGTTACTGCCTCACAGTCTTGAGTAATTTAATAGATTTCACAAAGAAAGATTTGTGCTATTTGAATGGAATAGAGTAATTTTCTTGAAGAGTTGAAATAACAAGTAAATATCAGACACTTCTTCAGGAATCACAAAAGAAGTGTGTACACCTATGTGTGCAAATAAAGATATCATTGTTTTATATTCTAAACATTTAATTTATCAAACAAAAATAGTACTTGCATTATTCTATATATTAACATAGTCTTCTAAAAATTGGCTTTGAAAGGACTGATGTTTATAAAAAAAAACTAGACACTCTGCACCTAAAAATATATAAAATTTTTGAAGCGTATTTTATTTTATGTATCATATCATTCATCCATTTAATTCAACATCCCATAGCCTGAATAATCATGTCCATTATCTGTTCCTCTCCCTTGCGCTCAATCCAGGCAACCATTAGTAACACTTCTTTGTCTGACTTTTTATTTTGAGATAATTTTCAATTTACAAAGTGGTTTTCAAATTAATCTTTGTTTGGATTTCACCAATAATGTTCAGTTTATGGTCCAGTATTCAATCCAGAATTTGTGTATTTCTCATGTTTCTATAATACATAGACTAATGCTCACTTTCATCCTCGCCCTACCTGCCCCTGGAATGTTCATGCCCTAATCCCTAGTACCTGTGAATATGTTACTTTACAAGGCAAAAGGAATGATTGAATGTAGGGTACTTGGGATGGAGAAATTATTATTGATTTTCCAATGGGGCACATTCTTATCACATAAACCCCTTAAAAGCAGAGAGCCATTCATGACTGTGGTCAGAGAGACATGTGAAGATAGAAAGAAGGTTAGAGAGATGTGTTGTTCCCTTTGATGATGGAGAAAATGGGCCAAAGCTAGAAGCTAGAAAGGTCAAGGACCTCCAGAAATGAACTCAGTCCTACCAATACATTATTTTAGCCCAGTGAGAACCATGTTGAAATTTTGATCTGTGGAACTGTAAGATAATTAATGTGTACTGTTTTAAGATACTAAATTTGTGGTAATTTGTTACAGCAGTGATAGAAATCTAATTATGGTTTTTGTTAATCTGTTACAGCCCTTCGATGTTTTGTTATATTTTATGACCTTGACATTTTTAAAGGGGGAAGGTCAGTTATTTATAGAATGTTTCTCAATTTTGATTTGTCTAATTTTTTTTTCTGATTATGGGATTGGGAAGGATACAACAAAATTAATATGCTACTCTCTGTGAATAAATCAGGGATTACAAGGTGTCCACAGGTATTATTTGTGATATTAACCTTAGCACTTGGTTAAGATGGTGTATGGTGTCTGCTAGGATTCTACACTGTAAATTTACTTGTTTTCCCTTTATTATATAGTTTATAATTCTCTCTTTGAAACTAGACATATATCATATATTCCATTTTAGCTTGGTAATTTCTGCATTCATTGGTAGAGCTAGCCTGTGGCAATTATTCTTTGGTGTTCTACTGGTGATTTTTTGCCATTATTCCTTCAACATTTTTAATGGGAACTCTTCTCTAAGGAAGTTATCCCTTTCCTTCTTTTCTTTCTCCCTCCTTCTCTTTAGTTGTTTTTCTTTTTCCTTCTTCCTTCCTTCCTTCCTTGCTTCCTTCTTTCTCTTTTTTCTCTCAGTATGGACTTGTGGATGTTTATTTTATACTTTGAGTTATAATCCAATGCTATCATAATTTATTTTATTCCTCAGGGTGTTATTTCAATGTTGGCTGTGGGTAGTTCTTTCAGGTGAGCTCCCTATGCCCTTTTGACATGCCTCTTTCTTTTTATCCTCTTGTTCTAGCACTGGTATCAGTAAATTCCACAAAGAACTCTGATTCCTTCTCCTGGTGAATAATAAAGATCTGGGCAGTAGATTTGCTAGTTACTACTAGAGTCTAACTGCTGGATTTTGAACTTGGAAGGGAAAAATATTCTTCAGTGATTTTTGCTGTTATTGATCCCAGAATGAGTTTTGGGTTAAATAAGAAATTTACATAGTAGTTTATTAATAGAATCAAGTTGAATTTTGTTCAGACTTTAGTTATTTATTTGTATGTTTCCATCAGTCTGAAATTTAAATCAGAAATCACAATGTTTATTGTGCTTATTACTATTATTGTGTAAAATGAGGACAAAGTCCTAAATGGATATGCAAGAAAATAATCATTATTGTAGATCATTATTAATGGTTATATTTTGAAGCAAGATCAAATTAAGCATGAAAAATCCTAACGTAAAAGAAGGGTCAGATAAAATTAAATTAAACACAGAAAATTATCCCAAATGAATGTGATATATTGGTTTTCTTGAGGAACTTAAACTTTGGGCAATCTACTTTCACTGTCAGTCTTAGGGATTTAAATTACCCCCAAATCGCACGACTCTTTCCCTGATCCCGCCCAGTATTCACACGTACTTTTTTCCTCCTAATAAACACTTTACTAGCTTCATTACTTTCCAGCTCTTTGTTGAAAATTCCTTTCTCCAAAGCAGATGAGCTAAGGCCTCATCACTAGCCATTGGCCCTTGTGGTCTAGTGACTAGGATTTGGGGCTCTCACTGCCCTGGTCTGGCTTCAATCTCTGGTTGGGGAACTGAGATCCTGATTCAGGCTGCCGCAGGCTGAGGCAAGCGGAGGTCAAACTAGAGTCCTTCTTTCTGTCTTAATCTGTGTTAATCTATCAATTGCCAGGACCTATGCTCTGCACAAGGCACCTACAGATTTCTCATTTAACTGTGATACATGAATGATGTTCATATTACATTTTTTTTCAGCTGAGGAATCTGAGCCTCATAGAAATTAAATTTAATTTCTAAAACTTCAGATAGAGTAGAATTTCAGATTTGCAATCAAGTCCCATATAACTTTAAATATTTCATTAAAAGTCCCATAGAAAAGTTAGTATTATTATGTTTATATTTTAGGTTTTCTCTAAATATATTTGTTTCCCCCATTTGAAGCTTATCAAACACTTTGTTAATAACATACAAAACTTTATTGAATATTAATTTTGCAAAGAAAAAGTATGTAGTAGATATGAGTTAGTTCCTTAGAGTCTGGTTCCCAGGACTATCTAAAAGGTATCTATCTAATCTGCTATCTAAAAGGTATGTGACCTTGGGAAAGTCACAGTCTCTCTGCCCTAAGGTTCCTTATTCTGTGAATCCATTAAATAGAATCTATAGTTTTTTGAAGAATAAATTAGTTAATGTAGGTAAAGTGTTAATATATGTTATAATAAATTAGTTAAGATAGGTAAAGAATTATTACTATATTTGAATTATTTTGATATTTATAAGAAAATATAAATATACTTATATATGTATATGTTGGTTTATGAGTATTTTATATATGTTCATAAATATGTGTTTATAATGCTTATATATTTTTCTAAGTATATAAGTAACTATATTTATAAATAAATATAAAGATAAATATAAAGCACCTTTATACTTCCATTTATAATTCTATAATATTTATGTTTTTCATATTTATAAAATGAAGTATAATACTTTATAATAAATTAGGTAATATATGTAAAGTACTAATCATTATTACATTTTAGCTATTTTCCTACTTCATTACTGGAAAAATTCTGTGTGATCCACAAACTTAGAAGTTTCACTGTAGTATAATTTCTACACTACTGAAAAAGTGTTAATAACAGAACTTTCAGAGAATGGGACAAAGAGAAAATAATGCTGTGCACAGGATTTATATGTTATTACAATTTATAAATTTCCTTTTTCCATCTTTATACCCTAAATCAGTTTCATTGGACTATAGTTTTATTAATCTCAGTGACTGTACTTTTGCTTTGTAGAACATTTTGCTTGCAGAATATTCCTTTTCAGAAAATTTGAATAAACTAAAATATCCATTGATTATACTTTTTTGACATGTTTTGTATCACCTCAAAAGGAAAACTTATCATAAAATTATCATCATCAAATCTACTTTCATAGTATCTGCTATATACTCCTCAGAAAACCTTTCAAAGTTGGTATAAAGTACAGATTTAAAAAAACACAACTGAATTATCAGATGTCAGGACACTATCCCAATCTTGGAGAAGTACTGGTGGTAAAGCTGTGGTATAAACCCATATCTGCTGGCTCTCAAGCCACCATCTTTCCTCTGTGCTGGTTCTCTTCACAAAGTGAAATTTTACTTCCATAGATGAATAGAATCTCATCTGAAGAAACTATCAATGGCATAGGAGAAGAGAACTGCATAATATAAGAAGTTGCTTATTTGGCCACAAAGTATATAAACTGTCATATTTTCATGAAAGAATGTAATTGAGTCAGATTTGTTTCTTTGTTTCACAGAGTCATAAAGTGTGTATGTGTATGAGAGAATGAAAAGTCAGATGAAAAAATTACCTAGAATGTACTAAAACATTTTAAAATTATATATTAATCTTGATTATAATTTAGGTCAAACATTTTATTTTACAGATAAAGTAAATAAAACCGTAACATGTAATAAATAAGTTGTGCAAGGTCACATGACTAATTTTGTCAAAGTCTGGGTGAGAACCCACTTTCCCTGACTTTAAAAAGTAGTTCTTTTTACTTATTCCTAGTATATGTTCTATAAATTCCTACAATAACTTAGAGATACATGTTACATAGATAAATATATATGCAAAAAATCCAAAAACTTATAAAACATGACAACCATGTTATTGATTTGACCTAAAAAATTATTGTGCCAGTTCCAATAACTGATAATCAATTAGTACATAACAACTTCTCTCATCTTCCTAAGAAATTCTTTTATTGAATAAGTGATAGTTATTTAATAAGCAGAAGTTCATGGAAGAGTAAGATAATTTTTTTCTTAGCTGTAAGGTAAAACTCTTGTAATAATTGCATGCATATTCTTGATAAATTCTATTAATTCTAACTTGATTCTAGTCATGAGGATTTAATGAGCTATAATCTCTGGAGTTTCATTAAATGCAGAAACTGAATTAAGAGATATTTTCTACAATTTGCTAGCTGTGTGACCTTAGGAAATTTACTTAAATTCTTTGTGCTCAGTCATTCATCTATAACATGGGAATGGTAATAGTACTAGAGAGGCCTATTTTAAGGATTAAAAAGTTAGTTCATGTAAGGCACTCACAAAACGCTGCCTATTTTTGTCTTTTTTTCCTTTAAGATTTGATGTAGCATTCGCCTTTGTAAGACTTTTTATAGAACTTCATTAAATGCACTTTAATGCGGTTAGAGTGCATAAAATCTGCTGGAATTTTGAATTTTGCTCTAATACTTCCTCTTCTTGCTGAAATGCTGCCGTTTCCTAGAATTGTGACTGTCTGGCAATGAGAAAAAAACAGTGTGTTCTCCAGTGTATTCTGACACTCATGCAATCAGTTGTTGAAGGAAGCGGTCTACGAGTCACGGTGAGGTGCTTAAGTCAGCTCTGCCTCCAGCAATATCTACCCCACAGTATTTCCGCAGGTGATGTAGGCTTCTTTACGGGAAAGCAGTTTTGTGATGCCAGATAGCGATGTTAATTTTTGGTAATGTTAATTCACTACGTGTCCTGGGAAGGTGGTATGTTTTCATAAGCAATTAACACACATGCCTTATTATAGTAGAAAAAACTATACAATTTATATATGTTTTACAATTATTATTTCTCTATTTTTCCTTCTTGTCAAATGTGGTTTTGTTTAGCAATCAACCTGGATTTTATGGCTCAACTAGAAAGCAATAAATGACAGTATGCTTTGATGTCACTAAAAATATTTTCTCCTAAAGTTACTCCAAGTTACTCTTCAAATGACTTCCCAAAAAATAGTTGCTTGTATTTCCAAGGCCCTAATCACTCATAAGTTTGGTCTAAGCTACCAAATTTCTCTGTAAGTAACTGAATTAAATTCACTTCTTATAAGGCCTGTTCATTGCTCAGGTGAGATAAGTTCAAAACCTGGAAGAATTTACGCTAGAGGTAAACAGTGAAGAATTTTGTGTGCCCTCTGTGCAAGAAAATATAGAAAAACAACATATTTTCAAAATACATATGGAACTTATTATTAAAAATAAATGCCATATTAATTAAGCACAAGAATAAGTGAAAAAATAAATAATATGCTCATTTTTAAAGAATAGTAGAAAAATTTCCTTAAAGAGATAGAATTTGAAATAGTGTGGATAAACATATATCAAGAAACTTTCAAATATACCTCAGTTTAACTTTGCTTTTAATATATTTCATGTGATAACTTTGATTTATTCTCACTGCCAAGGAAACATTAACTCTATATCAACATTTCAAAAAATAATCAATTATTTCTATGGGACTTAAGCCCAATTGTGCTTTTTTCTTTTACATCTAATATTGAATAAAATATAGAGAAACTCAGAGGAGAACTAATGTGAATGTTCTTCAGGGGAATTATTAATGATAACTTTACTCCATAAATACAAACACTACTCAGCTTACAAATTTCATTTTTAAAAAATTTACTGCTATTGTGTGAGTTTTTAAACAACATTGTACTTTAATTGAATGGATATACCCTAGCTTTGTTGTGCTACCAAACAAAGACTTCTAGGATGTGTTTTATGTTATAAACATGGTAATGCTTTTTTTTCATATTGAAAATACCAAGATATTTCCTGATTAGAACAATAATTTATACAATACAATCTAAAACCCAAAACTAAGTTATTACCAAAATCTGTGTATTCCATAGGTATTGTTTAATCAATGAATGCTTTTACTATAGTTAGAAACAATATTAATAAATAGATAGAAAGATAGATATTTGAGATACAGTGCAATTTCTCCTAAATCTTCTAGGTTAAGAACACTATGAAAATTAAACCTCTATTATATTTACAAGTTAACTTTCCAAACTTTCTTAACAGTCTCTCTTTGCTATTATCCTTCCCCTGAGTGTGTTAATTCATCATTCTTTTTCTGTCAGCTGTCTGAACCTTTAGTTGAAGATTTCCAAAATGCCTGAAGGGTGCAGTGTCAGCTGCAGATACCTGAGTCAATGTGGTAATATCAGTTGATTTCATTCTGGGAAATATACATACACACACACTTGCACACAGTACACCTTGTAGAGGCACTTGGCACATTTCAAAATATAATCTTTGTTATTGTGTTAAGTGCCTTGAAGCAATGCAGAGTTTTTATAATAATTTTTTGCTCCTCAATTTTTTTTTATTCTAAAAGTTTTGGGAAGAGATATTCTCCAAGAGTTGCACTAAAAAAAAAGCTTAATTCTCATAATACTTGAATAAATCGCTAAGCAATCTAGCCCCTGCATTGTTCCACTTTTAAATGCACTTCAGTGTATGAAGAAGCTGAACATACTTATTTGGAAAACAAACTTATTGGATTGGTAGGGTTATACATACTATATATACACGTTATTAATTTAAAGTTTATGTTAAAAAGCTAACTCCAATTTCTTTATGGTATAAAAAGAAGGAAAGATGGTAGTTAGAACCAGGCACAGATATTGAACCTAAAGTAATTCAAGGTCCACAGGCAAGTTTAATTCTGTTAGTATCCCTACCCTGCCAGATTAACTATTTTGGCTCTTCCCTCACATTTCCTTTGGTAATTCCATAATCTATTAAATAAACAGTCAGTAAAATTGGATAAATATTGGCATGACAAGTGAGGCTTCCTCTAGGACCCAAGAATCAAAGGTTCTTTTGTTCTATTTGATGTCAGTTTTCATGGCAAGAAGTATTAGAAATTACATTAGCATTTCTTATAGTTCAGTCATCCAGCTATATAAGTAATTCTTTTTTGAAACTATTATTTGGACAAATATTTGAGTAACACTTGGGCAAGTATTTGGATAGTAAGTTTCATGGTTGTATCTACTACTGAGTGTAGTATTACTTCTTTTTATAGATTCAGGATCATATACTCACTAACTGAAGTATACAAAGCTTGGGAATCAAACCCACGTTTATCTTGATTAAATATGACATATAATATATTTAGTTATAAATTTGGAGACCTGAATTTCCTATCTCATATATTTCAAAGCATAATCATGTCAGTATCTCAGACAATATGTAAAATGTACCTCTCTGGTAGATCCATTATTAGCAGAATTTATTGGATCAGAGTATACTGAAGGATGTAGAGGCCACCTTTAAACTACCAGCAAAAGGAATGCTCAGAAAGTGGGTTTAGGTTTCCAAATCTAGCAAGCATCTAGGTAGCAAACACACACAGCAGGATCTGAGGCAGAATGTACCATGGAACACAGAGCAAAGTAGACTGGAAACATTCTGAACACAGGAAACCAAAACCAAAAAAGAAAATCAAGAGTAAGAACACAGAAAAGTAGATCCAGTGCTTATATAGAAATCAAGGTCAGGGGAAATAACTAAAGGGCCATGATTCAGGTTTTCATTCCAGCACATGTGAGACTGGAGAGGAAAATATCTAGAAGAGTATACTTGAGTATCTTACTTTTTTTTTTTTTTTCCATTCTTAGTGGTTAGTTTTTTCTCCTTTACTAATTCTGGCTTACATGTTTATTCTTCCAAGTTGTGTCTGTCTTTTCCTTTGAAAAGTTCTGATCTACAATGTCATAGTAAAGAATACCTTTTCTGTAATGCCCAATGCAAAACAGTTTACCAGAATAATCTAACTTGTTTAAAAATTATTCCCATGAACAATATTTTATCAGCCTTTAGTTGTAATGTGCTTGTATATATGTATACACATTTTATATGAACCTGCATTCATATAAATTCATAGATGTATAGCTTCACAAACATGTTTTACAATTGTGAGCCATTATATATATTCAGATATTATTGCATTTTTCTTTGATAATAAAATTTTGTTTCATAAAGCTGAGGAAATAACCTTTAATGTCATAAAAACAGTATTTTAATTCATTCTTAAATTATATTCAATATTATATTTGAGAATTCTTTTATAAAACTATTTTAATTTAAGCAAGGTTTATAACTCACTTTTTTAAAAGTATATTGCTGTTTTTTCTTCTTTGCAGATACTTCTGTATTTTTTTTTTTCTCAAGGTCATATAGCCCTGTATCAGATAGAAACAGAGCTTCAGCGATAACAGCAGAAGACATCTTAGATTAATGTAAGTGAATAGTTTTTGCAATTTTTATAGTTTCTCTCTTTTGCACCCATTTTGACAGGGAACAATGTTGGGTTCAATGTGAGGTGCCCTAGAGGTGCCCTAGAGTTATTTTAACAAATTCAGTTTGCTTTGCTTTCCATGTAAGAACAGCTTTTCCTCTTAGTTTTTGAGGTAGAAACTATTTCTTACATAAAATATTTTTAAAAGTCTACTCTTTATATAATTCTTCATTATAGAATCACAGAATTTTAAATCTAGAGACCACAGAGATAATCTATTCCAGTGTTTCTCTTGGCTTATAAAGTAAAAAATTCTATCTACCACTCATTTCTATTCTTGTTTTCCTTCATGAATATAGTGATTCTTGCCTGCTTTCCCCACTCCTTCTTTAGGTCAACAGTGGAGGATTTAACTGGTTTACTTGTTTGTAGTACATTCTGAATTACAAAACACTGCAGTGGTTCAATTCCTTATTTTACAGATAAAGAAACAAAAGTACACAGCAGTTTAGCTAATTGCGCAAGAGCATACAGAAAATGTAGTAGCAGAGATGATCTAGAATGCCCTAAGGGCTCATTAGTACAGGAGAGTTTCCTCCATTGACCTCTATTTTTTCCCCTATTATATTTTTCCCATTACCTTCACAATTTCTTGATTGAAAAGTCCTGGCTCATCTCTGTTCATTTTTCCTCAGTGCTTGCTATATGATTTTTATTTTATCTTCATTTGCTTTCAGTAACTTTTTACAGTAACTTTTCTATATTTATGTACCCGATGCCAGAGTCCATATAAAAGCTAAATCAGTTATGTTATGCTCTGGCTTGAAATGATCCAATAATGTCCCAATTCCAATTGTAATCCCCAATATCCTGGGTGAATTGGACACTATGTACCAAGCAGTTGCTTGCAATGGGAAAGAGTCAAAATTCGAGTTTCATACGGACTCCCTGAGTTAAAATCTTGTGTCTTTATTTACCATATAACATTGTGTATTATACTGCTTTGTTGCACAATCACCTCTGTTGTAAAATGTGCATAATAATTGTACCTGCCTCTTAGTCCAAAGGATTAAATGAGTTAATATGCACTAAGTGGTTAGAACAGTGCCTGGTACATAATGAATACTCAGTAAGTGTAAGCTGTTATTGTAATTCCCTCTTGCCTATAACTAACCAGCCATACTCACTTTTTTTCTGTTTGAGCGTTCCTTGTTAGGCTTTTAATTAACTCTTTAAGATCTCACTCTTCATGAAACTTTCTTACTTCTTATGCTTGTCATCTTCTTGACTTATGATTTTCAGTTTATATGTTAAATATTAATAGAGATCTTACCTGACTCCAAGTATCACATCCTTTTATTTTATATTACAGCAACTGCTTCACTTTTGCCATGTAAAATTTTGGACTTTATGCTTCTTATTTTGTTTTGAGCTCCTTTATATTGTACATTCTTAAGAATGATGAAACTGTCTATAGTAATTCCTACTCATCAGAGTAGCTTAAGAGTAGCTACTCAACAGAGTTTGAAAGGCATATAGTAATAGACCCTCAAAACTACTGTCGAATTAGTTTATTAGTAGTATTTTTAAAAATACTTTTTTCTTTTCTTCTAAATAATTTGCCTTAACAGTCCTCAATTTATTAGATATTACTCTGTGTATCTCTGAAAATTAGAAAGGTGAGTAACTTTTAGACAGTTTAAGAATCAAGGAGACCGATAAAATAATTCTATTCCAGAAAAAGAAATGTTTCCTGTTGTTATTTAGTCTGACTCTATCAACAGTTCTTTCTTTATATCAGTGTTGGGTGCCTAATTAAGTTTGGCTTGCATCAAAATAAAGTAAAATGAGATTAAACTTCCTTTGAACCCAGTTGTATGTGTCTTTCCTGAGACTATTAGAATAGTGTCCCCAGAGAGATTTCACAGTATATGAACAGAGAGACAAATAAGGATTAACACCATTACCTAAAAACATACCATGGAGAATTGTACATTTTATGAGTTCAGTAAACATATTTATGGAATAAAGGAACGAATAAGATGGAATAAAGAGCAAAATAGATCCATTTCACCTAGGTAGTCTAATATTTAAAGAACCATAATACTTTTTTCTTATTAATACATTGTCTAAAATTTAGAAATGTATTTGTTTCTAACTGTTTAAATTATATTTTATAACCTTTAATTTTAGAATACTGCATATTTCTTAATATGAAATATGCATTTTTACAAATAAGGGAGTTCATTTGTGTGTTGAAATATTAGATATAAAATAAAGTGAACATAATATTTTATTAATCTATTATTTAAGAAGTTGGAATTTTGCTTGTTTGTTTTGTTCAGGTATAATACAAAGCATGGTCACATATAACTTAGTTATTATTCCATATGATTAAAATGATAAAGTTACCTTTAATTTCTACTCATTGTTTCTCTACATTTGCATTTTTCAAATTTTCTTGCTTTACTGCTTTTTTAAAAAATATATTTTTCCTTTGTAGTTTGTTAAATATATTGTGCTTTGTAATTTTCCATTTATAGAAGTATATTTTCTTTCTTATTTGGATAATTTTTATATGAGTAATTTAACTTCTCGATGTGAGCAATAATTAAAATATTTTGAAATTTATTAGAGAAATTTTTTAAATTATTGGTTGTTACTTTAGAATGAAATTGTAGAATGGGCAGACATTGACAGAATAATCACAATTATAGGCATCCTAAAAAATTCTAATTACATCTGTAGATGAAACATTGTACTAATGTATACCAGTTCACATCATATTTGTTATGATTATTAATATCGATATTATTACTATATAAATGTCCTCATCCATTTCTGAGTTTCTTTCTCTACAAATTGGTAAGTTAAAATAAATTATGATATATTGAAATAAACATGACTTTTTTCTCTCAATTTTATAATTTCTTGAGCAATGCACTCTAATATTTAACATTAAAATTACTTTAGTGTTTATTTCGAGTCTCTTCATTGTATATTTACTCTTATTCACCTACTTTATTCTGTGCTTGTTTATCTACATATTTCATTTGAATAATAATTCATGAAAAGTTACATGAATTTATCAAATAAATATATGTAATTGCTTAACAAATGCTATAAAATAAGTACATGCTAAAATGTTAATTTTTCACTTCATAAAATTAATTTTTTATCCTCTCCTTCATCATTCTTTCATTCATTCATCCATTTGCTGGTTTATCCATTTGCTAGCTTATTTCTGAGCCATAAAACGTATTTATTTTATTTTATTATTATTATTTTTTTTTATTAGCTAATCTATACACTTTATTCAAATTTTGTCAGTTCCAATCATGTCCTTTTAGGCAAAGAAAACTCCGTTGCATTCAGTTGTGATGTCTCATCAGTCTCCTTAGTTTGTAGAGCACCTCAGTCTTTGTCTTTTATAACATTTCAGTTTTGAGAGAACTGATCAGTAATTTTTGTAGAATGCCCCACAGTTTGGCCTTCTCTTAAGTTTCATCATGATTGAATTACATTTATGCATCTTCAGCAGAAGTGATGCTTCGCTTCATCTCCAGAAGTGATGCTATGTTCTTTTCTGTGCATCATAACAGGAGGCATATGATGTTGACTTGTCTTATTATAAAGGTACTGTTTTTCTCTTTGTCATTAATAAATGTTTTATGGGGAGATATTTTGAGACCATGCAAATATTTTGTTATTTCTCAAACTTTAATCTACTAGTTTTAGCATCCATTGGTGATTCTTGCCTGAATCAATTATTAATCTGTGATGATTGTCCAGTTGTGATGTTCTAATTCCATTATTTCTTTTTCATTGATTAGTTGGGATCTACTATAGGAAGAGCTCTCCTTCTTATTTATTTACTTGTCCGTTCAGTCATTCATTCATTCAGTATTTATTTTAATATTTTTTAAGATGCTAGGTATAAAAAGTCCTCTTAAAATCAGAAGAGATCTGGAGAAGTAATGGTCCATGAATCTATTGCACATAGTTTATGATATTTTGCAATCACACATCTTTGCATGCTCTAAAATAAAAGCAGAATTGCATATTGGGGCAATCTCTGGCTCAGATTTTAGAGTTCAAAACTTAGCCTTGGAGTTTTTGGTATGTAGTTAACCTTTTATATATATAGGCTTTGAAAATTTGTCAAATAGGGAGAAAGATATTTGTCATATTTTACATTGCCTTCTATGGTAAAATACAAATAATATGGACAATATTATCAACTTAATTGTGATGTTGAGAAAGCTAAATATCACTGATGTAAAACCCCAATTACTTTTGTATTGTAGTCAATAAATAAAACTATATTTTATTACTTCTATCATTGAATTTCAGTTTTGAATTTCAGATTAATTTAAACAGTTCTGCTGAATTTGATACTGATGGTAAAGACAATCCTGAAGAGGGGACCTTCAAGATGGTGGAGGATTAAGACGTGGAGATAACCTTCCTCCCCACAAATACATCAAAAATACATCTATAAGTGGAACAACTCCTACAGAATACCTACTGAACACTGGCAGAAGACCTCAGACTTCCCCAAAGGCAAGAAAATCCCCACATAACTGGGTAGGGCAAAAGAAAAAAGAAAAAACAGAGACAAAAATATAGGCACAGGACCTGCACATCTGGGAGGGAGCTGTGAAGGAGGAAAAGTTTCCACACACTAGAAAGTCCCTTCACTGGTGTAAACAGGGGCTGGATGGGGGGGAAACTTTGGAGCCACAGGGGAGAGTGCAGCAACAGGGGTGCAGAGGGCAAAGCAGAGAGATTCTTGCACAGAAGATTGATGCCAACCAACACTCACAAGCCTGAGAGGCTTGTTTGCTCACCCGCCAGGGTGGCTGGGAGTTGGGAGCTGAGGCTCGGGCCTCAGAGTTCAGATCCCAGGGAGAGGACTGGGGCTGGCTGCATGAACACAGCCTGAAGGGGGCTAGTGCACCACAGCTAGCAGGGAGGAAGTCCTGGCAAAAGTCTGGAGCTGTCAAAGAAGCAAGAGACCATTGTTTCAGGGTGTGAGAGGAGAGGGGATTCAGAGCACTGCCTGAACGAGCTTCAGAGATTTGTGTGAGCTGTGGCTATCAGTTCAGACACCAGAAATGGGAATGAAATGCTAAGGCTGCTGCTGCAGCTACCAAGAAGCCTGTGTGCAAGAACAGGTCACTATTCACACCTCCCCTCCCAGGAGCCTATGCAGCTCGCCATTGCCAGGGTCCCGTGATCCAGGGAAAACTTCCCTGGGAGAACACACGGCATGCCTCAGGCAGTTGCAACATCATGCTGGTCTCTGCTGCCACAGGCTCACCCCGTATTCTGTACCCCTCCCTCCCCCAGGCTTCAGTGAGCCAGAACTCCCTAATCAGCTGCTCCTTTAACTCCGTCCTGTCTGGGCAGGTAACAGATGCCCTCAGGCGACCTACACATAGAGGCGGGGCCAAATCCAAAACTGAACCCCAAGAGCTGTGCAAACAAAGAAGAGAAAGGGAAATTTCTCCCAGCAACTTCAGGAGCAGTGGATTAAATCTCAACAATCAACTTGATGTACGCTGCATCTGTGGAATACCTGAATAGACAATGAATCATTGCCAAATTGAGGCAGTGGACTTTGGGAGCACCTGTAGACTTGGGATTTGCTTTCTGTATCTAATTTGTTTCTGATTTTATGTTTATCTTAGTTAGTATTCAGAGCTTATTATCATTGGTAGATTTGTTTATTGATTTGGTTGCTCTCTTCCTTTTTGTTTTTTAAATATATATATATATTTTGCTTTCTCTTTTTGTGCGCATCTATGTGTATGTTTCTTTGTGTCATTTTGTCTGTATAGCTTTGCTTTTACCATTTGTCTTATGGTTCTGTCTGTCTTTTTCTTTTTTTCAGTATAGCTTTTAGTGCTTGTTATCATTGGTGGATTTCTTCATTGGTTTGCTTGTTCTCTTCTTTCTTTCTTTTTTATTTTTATTTTTTATTAATTTTTATATTTTTAAAAATATTTATTTTTTATTTTAATAACTTTATTTTCATTTATTTATTTTTTCTTTCTTTCTCTTTTTCTCTCTTTTATTCTGAGCCACGTGGTTGATAGGGCCTTGGTGCTCTGGCCAGATGTCAGGCCTGAGCCTCTTAAGTGGGAGAGCAGAGTTCAAGACTTTGTATGACCAACAAGTGCCTGGCCCAAGTAATATCAGACGGCGAAAGCTCTCTCAGAGGTATCCATCTCAACACTAAGACCCAGCTCCACTCAATGACCAGCAAGCTACATTGCTGGACACCCCATAGCAAACAACTAGCAAGACAGGAACACTACCCACCCATTAACAGAGAGGCTTTCTAAAATCATACTAAGTTCACAGATGTCCCAAAACATACCACAGGACGCAGTCCTGCCCACTAGAAAGACAAGAGCCATCCTTATCCACCAGCACACAAGCACCAGTCCCCTCCACCAGGAAGCATACACAACACACTGAACCAACCTTACCCACCAGGGGCAGATGCAAAAAACAATGGGAAATAGGAACTGCAGCCTGAGAAAAGGAGACCCCAAACACAGTAAGTAAAGCAAAATGAGAAAACAGGGAAATATACAGCAGATGAAGGAGCAAGGTAAAAACCAACCAGACCAAAAATATGAAGAGGAAATAGGCAGTCTACCTGAAAAAGAATTCAGAGTAATTATACTAAAGATGATCTAAAATCTTGGAAATAGAATGGAGAAAATACAAGAAACGTTTAACAAGGAATTAGAAGAACTAAAGGGCAAACAAACAATGATGAACAGCACAATAAATGAAACTAAAAATTCTCTAGAAGGAAACAATAGCAGAATAACTGAGGTAGAAGAATGGATAAGTGACCTGAAAGATAAAATAGTGGAAATAACTGCTGCAGAGAAGAATAAAGAAAAAAGAATGAAAAGAATTGAGGACAGTGTCAGAGACATCTGGGGCTACTTTAAATGCACCAACACTCGAATTATGAGGATCCAAGAAGAAGAGAAAAAGAAAGGGATTGAGAAAATATTTGAAGAGATTATAGTTGAAAACTTCGCAAATATGGGAAAGGAAATATTTAATCAAGTCCAGGAAGTGCAGAGAGTCCATACAGGATAAATCCATGGAGAAAAACGCCAAGACACATATTGATCAAACTAGAAAAATTAAATACAAAGAAAAAATATTAAAAGCAGCAAGGGAAAAACAACAAACAACATACAAGGGAATCCCCATAAGGTTAATAGCTGATTTCTCAGCAGAACCTCTGGAAGCCAAAAGGGACTAGCAGGACATATTTAAAGTGATGAAAGGGAAAAACCTAAGACCAACATTACTCTATCCAGCAAGGATCTCATTCAGATTCAATGGAGAAATTAAAACCTTTACAGACAAGCAAAAGCTAAGAGAACTCAGCACCACCAAACCAGCTTTACAACATAGGCTAAAGGAAATTCTCTAGGCAGGAAACACAAGAGAAGGAAAAGACCTAAAATACCAAACCCAAAACAATTAAGAAAATGGGAATAGGAACATACCTATCAATAATTACCTCAAATGTAAGTGGATTAAATGCTCCAACCAAAAGACACAGATGGGATGAATGGATACAAAAACAAGACTGATATATATGCTGTCTACAAGAGACCCACTTCAGATCTAGGGACACTTACAGGCTGAAAGTGAGGGGATGAAAAAAGATATTCCATGCAAATGGAAATCAAAAGAAAGCTGGAGTAGCAATTCTCATATCATACAAAATAGACATTAAAGTAAAGACTATTACAGGAGACAAAGAAGGACACTACATAATGATCAAGGGATCAACCCAAGAAGAAGATATAACAATTGTAAGTATTTATGCACCCAACATAGGAGTGCCTCAATACATAAAGCAAATGCTAACAGCCATAAAAGGGGAAATCAATAGTACACAATAATAGTAGGGGATTTTAACACCTCACTTTCACCAATGGACAGATTATCCAAAATGAAAATAAATAAGGAAACAGAAGCTTTAAATGCCACATTAAACAAGATGGACTCAATTGATATCTATCGGACATTCCATCCAAGAAAACAGAATACACTTCTCAAGTGCTCATGGAACATTCTCCAGGATAGGTCATATCTTGGGTCACAAATCCAGCCTTGGTAAATTTAAGAAAATTGAAATTGTATGAAGTATCTTTTCTGACAACAATACTATGACACTAGATATCAATTACAGGAAAAAAATCTGTAAAAAATACAAACATATGGTGTGTAAACAATATGCTACTAAATAACGAAGAGATCACTGAAGAAATCAAAGAGGAAATCAAAAAATACCTAGAAACAAATAACAATGAAAACAGGATGACCCCAAACCTATGGGATGTAGCAAAAGCAGTTCAGAGAGGGAAGTTTATAGCAATACAATCCTACCTCAAGAAACAAGAAACACCTGAAATAAACAACCTAACCTTATGCCTAAAGCAATTAGAGAAAGAAGAACAAGAAAACCCCAAAGTTGGCAGAAGGAAAGAAATCATAAAGATCAGATCAGAAATAAACGAAAAAGCAATGAAGGAACTATAGCAAATATCAAGAAAACTAAAAGCTGGTTCTTTGAGAAAGTAAACAAAATTGATAAACTATTAGCCAGACTCATCGAGGAAAAAAGGGATAAGACTCATCAATAGAATTAGAAATGAAAAAGAAGTAACAACTTACACTGCAGAAATACAAAGGATCATGAGAGATTACTACAAGCAACAATATGCCAAGAAAATGGACAGCCTGGAAGAAATGGACAAATTCTTAGAAAAGCACAACTTTCTGAGACTGAACTAGGAAGAGATAGAAAATATAAACAGACCAATCACAAGCACTGAAATTGAGACTGTGAATAAAAATCTTCCAACAAACAAAATCCCAGGACCAGACAGCTTCACAGGTGAATTCTATCAAACATTTAGAGAAGACCTAGCAACTATACTACTCAAACTCTTCCAAAATATAGCAGAGGGAGGAACACTCCCAAACTCATTCTATGAGGCCACCATCACCTTGATACCAAAACCAGACAAAGATGTCACAAAGAAAGAAAACTACAGGTCAATATCACTGATGAACATAGATGCAAAAATCCTCAACAAACACTAGCAAACAGTGTCCAACAGCACATAAAAAGGATCATACACCATGATCAAGTGGGGTTTATCCCAGCAATTCAAAGATTCTTCAATATAAACAAATCAACCAATGTGATTAACCATATTAACAAATTGAAGGAGAAAAAGCATATGATCCTCTCAATAGATGCAGAAAAAGCTTTCAACAAAATTCAATACCGATTTATGATAAAAACCCCCCAGAATGTAGGCATACAGGGAACTTACCTTAACATAATAAAGGCCATATATGACAAACACAGTGGCAACACTGTTATCAAAGGTGAAAAACCTAAACCATTTCCATTAAGACCAGGAACAAGACAAGGTTGCCTACTCTCACCAGTATTATTTAACATAGTTCTGGATGTTTCAGCCACAGCAATCACAGAAGAAAAAGAAATAGAAGGAATACAAACTGGAAAAGAAGAAGTAAAACTGTCACTCTTTGCAGATGACATGATGCTATTCATAGAGAATCTGAAAAGGTTACTAGAAAACTACTAGAGCTAATCAATGGATTTGGTAAAGTAGCAGGATACAAAATTAATGCAGAGAAATCTCTTGCATTCCTATACACTAATGATGAAAAATCTGAAAGAGAAATTAAGGACACACTCCCATTTACCATTGCAACAAAATGAATAAAATACCTAGGAATAAACCTACCTAAGGAGACAAAACACCTGTATGCAGAAAACTATAAGACACTGATGAAAGAAATTAATTAGAAAGAAACAGATGGAGAAATATACCATGTTCTTGGATTGGGAGAACCAACATAGTGAAAAAGACTATACTTCACAAAGCAATCTACAGATGCAGTGCAATCCCTATCAATCTAACAATGGTTTTTTTACAGAACTAGAACAAAAATTTTCACAATTTGTATGGAAACACAAAAGACCCCGAATAGCCAAAGAAATCTTGAGAAGAAAAATGGAGCTGGAGGAATCAGGCTCCCTGACTTCAGACTGTACTACAAAGCTGCAGTAATAAAGACAGTATGGTACTGGAACAAAAACAGAAATATAGATCAATGGAACAGGATAGAAAGACCAGAGATTAACCCAAGCACATATGGTCACCTTATCTTTGATAAAGGAGGCAAGAATATACCTTGGAAAAAAGACAGTCTCTTCAAGAAGTGGTGCTGTGAAAACTGGACAGTTACATGTTAAAGAATGAAATTAGAACACTCCTTAACACCATACACAAAAATAAATTCAAAATGGATTAAAGACCTAAATGTAAGCCCAGACACTATCAAACTCTTAGAGGAAAACATAGGCAGGAAACTCTATGATATAAATCACAACAAGATCCTTTTTGACCCACCTCCTAGAGAAATGGAAATAAAAACAAAAATAAACAAATGGGACTTAATGAAACTTAAAAGCCTTTGCACAGCAAAGGAAACAATAAACCAGGTGAAAAGACAGCCCTCAGAATGGGAGAAAATATTTGCAAACGAAGCAACTGACAAAGAATTAATGTTCAAAATATACAAGGAGCTCATGCCGCTCAATATCAAAAAACAAACAACCCAATCCAAAAATGGGCAGAAAACCGAAATAGACATTTCTCCAAAGGAGATATACAGATTGCCAATTAACACGTGAAAGAATGCTCAACGTCACTAACCATTAGAGGAATGCAAATAAAAACTACAATGAGGTATCACCTCACACTGGTCAGAATGGCCATCATCAAAAAATCTAGAAACAATAAATGCTGGAGAGGGTGTGGAGTAAAGGGAACCCTCTTGCAGTGTCGGTGGGAATGTAAATTGATACAGACACTATGGAGAACAGTATGGAGGTTCCTTAAAAAACTAAAAATATCGGGCTTCCCTGGTGGCGCAGTGGTTGAGAATCTGCCTGCCAATGCAGGGGACACGGGTTCCAGCCCTGGTCTGGGAAGATCCCACATGCCGCGGAGCAACTGGGCCCGTGAGCCACAACTACTGAGCCTGAGCGTCTGGAGCCTGTGCTCCGCAACAAGAGAGGCCGCGATAGTGAGAGGCCCGCACACCGCGATGAAGAGTGGCCCCCACTCGCCGCAACTGGAGAAAGCCCTCACACAGAAACGAAGACCCAACACAGCCAAAAAT
Source organism: Balaenoptera musculus (assembly GCF_009873245.2). Lineage (NCBI taxonomy): Eukaryota > Metazoa > Chordata > Mammalia > Artiodactyla > Balaenopteridae > Balaenoptera > Balaenoptera musculus. The sequence continues at coordinate 38,410,132 of NC_045802.1, forward strand.
AAAAATAATAAATAAATAATAAATTAAAAAAAAAAAAAAAAAACCAACTAAAAATAGAACTACCATATGACCCAGCAATCCCACTACTGGGCATATACCCCGAGAAAACCATAATTCCAAAAGAGTCATGTACCACAATGTTCATCGCAGCTCTATTTACAATAGCCAGGACATGGAAGCAACCTAAGTGTCCATTGACAGATGAATAGGTAAAGAAGATGTGGCACATATATACAATGGAATATTACTTAGCCATAAAAAGAGACGAAATTGAGTCATTTGTAGTGAGGTGGATGGACCTAGAGACTGTCATACAGGGTGAAGTAAGTCAGAAAGAGAAAAACAAATACCGTATGTTAACACATATATACGGAATTAAGAAAAAAAAAGGTTCTGAAGAACCTAGTGGCGGTATAGGAATAAAGACGCAGATGTAGAGAATGGACTTGAGGACATGGGGAGGGGGAAGGGTAAGCTGGGACTAAGTGAGAAAGTGGCATGAACATATATAAACTACCAAATGTAAAATAGATAGCTAGTGAGAAGCAGCTGCAAAGCACAGGGAGATCAGCTCGGTGCTTTGTGTCCACCTAGAGGTGTGGAATAGGGAGTGTGGGAGGAAGACACAAGAGGGAGGGGATATGGCAATATATGTATATGTATAGGTGATTCACTTTGCTAAACAGCAGAAACTAACACACCATTGTAAAGCAATTATACTCCATAGAGATATTAAAAAAAATAAAAAAGACAGTCCTGAGGAAATAATGGTGATCATAATTTTATTGATAATTTCTATGTTCATATTTTTTATTGCATCCTTATATGTTTGGTAGCTTTGTATGTGTCTGTGTGTAGTTTTCCCAAATATCTTGTAAGCTCTCAGAGAGGAGTCATTATGTCCTTATTTGTGTCTTCCTTTAAGCATGTAAAAATAAATTGAGGAAGCAACTGCCAAAAAGTTATTTTAAGGGAGACCTAAAGGGCAGAGCAAAGCACTCAAATTTATTTTCTTTATCTCTTGAGGAAAATGTTATTGAGTTATATTTCAATTCCATTTCTCACTTGTATCAAATACTTTAAAGCACACTAAAGCTCTGAATGCTTTTCTCTGCCTGCATAAATAAAGATACAATCATGTTTATTTATATGAATATTGAGATTTGAAGATTTTAAGCTGCCTTTATCAAAACTATAATATATCTGAGATTTCTTAGTCTTCTTAAAAACCAACAAGTTAGCCTGACACAGTTACATGGGTGCTGGCAGAGGACACAACACTCCTGGGCCAGATGCAAAATAACAACAGCCAAGCTCCCTGAGCCCCACCCAATTCCCACAGACTGACAATAAGAGGGCCAGGTGACATCTGCATATGCAGTGGTATGTATGACAAGAGAGGAACCCTGTGATCTTAAGGAAACCAAATCTTATATAATAGAAAGTAAACATGCCGGCTTTTTTGCTTATGAGGGAGACACTAACCTTACCTTTCAAGCCTGGGAAAGTCTTTGTTTTTCTGTATATTCCAAGGTAGTTTGCTATACAAACATTCTTGAACAGATAGTCCTAAAAAAAAAAAAAAAAAAAAGGCAATCAGTGCCTCTGCTCTCCGGATATACAGAAACACAAGAAACCTATGGATATTTGTCTCCCAAAAACCCCTTTCTATGATGACAATGTCTTTTGATTATAAGATCAAAGGACAGCATGACATTTGCTTTATGTTTGGTTTTTTTTAACTTTTAAAGGTTTTTTTGATGTGGACGATTTTTTTAAAGTCTTTGTTGAATTTCTTACAATATTGCTCCAGTTTTATGTTTTGGTTTTTTGGCTGCGAGGTATGTGGGATCTTAGCTCCCCAACCAGGGATCGAACTCACACTCCCTGCATTGGAAGGTGAAATCTTAACCACTGGGCCACCAGGGAAATTCCCATTACATTTGGTTTAAATTGAAGCTTCAAATATCAAAAATTTTTTTCAGCTATGACTGTCTTCTATTTTTATTTCTGAGGAATCAACCTATATTTTTATTGCTTCAAGAGATATGGATCCACTTAACACTTATTTCCTGCCATTTTACTTTAGTTTAGTTTTATTTTGTTTTCTCTTACCCCCAGTTCAGAATATAGTTTTGATATAATTTTTTTTACTTCCTCATAGAACTAAGAAAAAAATTCTGATTTTCACTTAGAGCAACCTTGAACCATTACTTAGCTATCACACAGACTAGACAGGAAGATGTGGCAATAGTACAGGGTATTATCTCTAGAAGGAGACAAAATGAGAAGCAAACAGGCAACCAAACCAGAAAAAAACTGCTAAAAGTGAAATATTGTTGCAAAGTGTGCATTTTTTGTAATTCTTTGATTACCATTATTTAAAACAAAGCTTAATGTATTGCATTTTTAACTGTATGCTTTCATAAACATACCACTTAGACTTAGAATAGCCTGATACAATTCACTCCATGCCTTATTTAGATATTAACTTGTTTACATTTAATTTCTGTCACCTCTTGCTAGGTGTATACTTTATGAGAGTACGGAATGTGCTTCTTCTGTACACTACTCTTATTCCTGCACCTAGAAGCGTGCCTGGAAAAACAGGCAATCGTGGACATTAGTTAAATAAACAAATAAATTAGTATCATTATGACTTGCTGTAGGCTGTTTAAATATCATGATTTATTTAACTCTTTGTAGTATGATAAGTAAACACAAAATACATGTTTCAAGATTACCATGGTTTAAAGATATAAAAGAAATCCAAACATTATGTCTTTAGTAAAACGACCAAAATTTATACTATTAGAAATAAGACTTTTATTGATTCAGAAATGAGAACAGGTATTTGATTTAATATTCTTTTAAGTGCATACTTGTAAAATGAAGCTAAATGTGTTAAGCTAGCAATATCATTAAAGCAAAGCTTCAAAATACTTTGTGATACCCCCGTTTTAAAATCATTTTGTGTTGCACAGGAGTTGATGCACTATGGTGCTGCTTAATGGCATGAACTTTGGATCATTACAGTCTTGGGTTCAAATCCAAGTTCTGCCAATATTTATGTGACTTCGAGAAAATTTAAATATTTAAAAGTTTTGGTTCCTTTCTCTATAAAATAAGGATAATAGTAATGTATAACTTCTGAGTACAACATAAAAATATATAATGGTACATTATTATTATTATTATTAGAAAATTTTGATATGAATTTCTTAAAATTTATATTTCATGAGAAGAATGAAAACATCCTTCTTGCTATGTAGTCTGCCATATCTTGAAAATGATACCCCCAATCTGAAGCTTTGGCTATATGAAGATCTGCCTTGTTTACCTCGTTTCACCAGAGATTAATTTATTCATTAATTGAACAAATAGCGGGTACAATATCAGCGTGTGAAAAGCTTGGCGTTACCAAAAAATGCAATATATTGAGGAAATGGTATATAGTAGTAGCCTTACTACTATAAGTTTGTGAGTGACTATAGTAATTAAGATTTCAAGTACTCTTTAGACCTGTCAGATATGGAAAAATCTTGAATGCCTATAAAGCAATACACATGTAGACTGATGAGAACACTTTGAGTGAAATCATATTAAATTCAAAGACTCACAGCAGAGTAAATATACAGGAAAAGCTGTGGAGACTTGTGAAATTAAAGTTAGGATACCAAGCTAAGGAAATCATATGCTCTACTTCTTATGGAAATTCCCGGTAATATCTGATCATTTTTTCAGAGGATAGAGAACACTTACTTAAAGTTTTAATAAATCTGGATCCCATCACTACTTACATAACATAAAAGTAAATTATCACTCTAAATAGATATTCAGATACATAGGTGTACCTCAGGAAAACATTTTTAGAGAAATCTGATAAACACATAATTTTTGAAATGTTTAAAAGGCAACTCCATTCACTCTATATTTTAGTATTCAAATGATTCCTAGCACTTGCTGCACATCGTAGTTTCAAAATGGAAAAAATAACCAGTAATTTCTTCTTCAGCATGTTAAAAGGACTGTTGACTATTGACTCTCCCCACCAGTCACCAGAATAACCTATCAGTCAAGGAACGTAGGACATCTCTTGAACAGTCTTAGGAATATCTCAGAAGGGGAAGTTCATCAGAAGATATTTGCAGAGTTTTTGTTTCCGAGCTTATGTAGTTTAAAGTGGGTCATTAAAAGCCCCAAATTGATTGAGATCAGGCAAAGTTTATAACAATAGTTTAGGAGTAGTGGACATGACGAGGTAAGAATCTTAAAGTGAGTTGCTATAAGTAAACTGTGGTTTGATAAAAAAAATTTTTACTTTTGTGAACAGTTTGATCTGTAATTAATAGAGTTTGGAAGAACCCTCCCTCAAAAAAACAGTAAAGTTACTTTGCACATTATCTTCCTAGGCTATAATTTCACAGAGCAACTATTTGTTCTTTTTGACCAAATTTCCTTTTTTCTCAGGCCTGGTAGTTAAAATATGTCGATACAGGTGCTTTCAGTTCTCTGTGCCCATTCTTTTCAGTCTCATAAATCTGTTTCATGGTTTTTTTTAATTTGAGGTCTCTAACAGAAAAGAAAACTTTAAATATTCAAATATGAAAAACATAGAATAGAAAGGTACACCTGCAGTTAATATTAATTAAAGAGACCATTAATTCATAATTAATAATCAGATAAATTCAGGACTCTTAAGGGACTAATTAAAGAATACTTCTTTCACAAATACACACACACACACACACACACACACACACACACACAGAGTAGTACCTTTTGTTAAATTTCCCTGTTAAATAACTGTTAAATATTTTTTTGTGACAAAAACAAGTAGGACTTTTGAATAAATGATAAAATAATTACATCTTAACCAACTATGATTTGGTAATAATCCTAATGTTGTTAAAATAGAAACAACTGCCAATTTGGAAACAGATCCAGAAATTCAATTAGGAATTGGAAGTCTTTGGGGAATAGAGAAGGTTTGCTGCTGCTAGAATTTTTGAACTTCAAGGCAGGAAAACATAATATTATAATTATAATATTATAATATAATTATATTTCAAAGTCAGGTTTATAATAGAAATAGTTGTACTCCGAGCTGATTTTATTTTTTACCTTATCTTCTCTTCCTACTATTGCTACTATTTGGTCACAGTGGTACATGCAAACCATCATATAATCAAAAAGGATTTCAAGTTGGCCCATCCATGTACTTCAAGTTGTAGACAGCTGAGTACACAGGACTATTGGCTACCATCGGCATACTTTAAGGTCCATAAGCTATCTCCACATTTGCATTCTTCATCTGTAGACCCTGTGGTCTACAGGATTTGCAGAGAAATCACATGTCAAAAGTACCAGTATACTGGTAAGGTTTATGATCTGAATGTATTCTGATTACCAAATTTTATTCAACAAGAAGAAAAATTGTCTGTGTAAAGTTTTCCAAAAATCTACTGGCATAAGTTTACTGCTTCTCTCCACATTTCAGCCTTAAAAATACCTTGTTTTAGTTACACATATGAAACTATTTCCACATATGGAAATAGTTAATGTGTGCATGAGGCTATGTATACTACCACTGAGGTCTGAGTTGTTAAATCTTGTTTCTTTAGTCCCCACCCTTTTTCTTTCTTCTTGCTACCCCTGGTGTGACACAGCCCTCACTATGCTTTGAGCAAAAGTTATTGGAAGTATGTTGAAATCTAAAGGGCTACATTTTAAATATAATTTGGAAACCGTATTCCTATATACAGACTTGCACCACAGAAAAAATTAAAAGCTGTGACTTGAAGCATCTCTGGCTGGGCATAAGTAGTAGTCAGCATCAGATGATTTAGACACAGCAGCTTCTACAGACATGTGAGGGATTCTTCTGAGTTTAAATGTTTTTTTTTTTTTTTTTTTTTTTAATCTCTAACATACAGCAGTCTGGAAATTCAGTAACATTTTAATTATCATTATTAATAAATAAAAGTAGGATTAAAGAAAAATTGTGTGTTTGCTTAGGAAGCAGGAATATAAGAGTGGACTTCTGATCAATTTTGGCTGCTTGCTCAAAGTAATTTTTATTTATTTTTGGTAGTTTTCTTGACTCTTGTTGGATGAGATTTAAAGTATATGGATCTCTGAAAATGTACTGATTTTCCCAAATGACTGAAACAAATTGGGGAAAGAAAACCTGTTGGGAAAATGGAGAAGCTAATCCAGTTCTTTCTGTTCCTTTTGAACTTCGAGCAGAATTAGAGGACCAAGGCCAGCTTTTCTCTACTTGCCTGGAGTTAATAATGTAAGGACAAATTTGAATTACTCTTTGAAATTAACTCATATGATTACTCATATGATTACTACCAACAGAAGAGATACTAGGCAAGATGAGATCATAGTCAGTGAATGATGTCTAATCTCAACTACTTTTTAAGATCTTTGAGTCAAGCGTGACTCTTGGGAGACTAAAATGAAAAATAAAAGTGAGAGTGAAAGAGAAGGAGGTCACTGCCCTCAATTTCTTTCATTAATTTGTTTACTGTACAAAGAAATAATTGGAAATGACTGATATATTTCATCTGTGAATGTCTTGGATTTTGTTCTTGTTGTTTTGTTTCCGTTTGCCCCTTAATGTCATGGTTTTATGTGACTGTTAGTTGAATATCTGCATTAAAAGCCTCAAGTCATAGAATATTAATTAAGATTAACAGGACACTACTGGTACTTGCTATCTTATATTCATTGTGGATTAAAAATAAATAAACACATTGGTCTGTTAATACCTGCTAAAAGTTCGACTAAAAATACTTCTTTTTGTTTAATAGAAGGATTTGAAATTTCTTCCTCTTGTATAAAAATCCAAGCCTATGGGGAGCATTCACTTGGGAGATGGATTGTAGAACATTATGTTACAAACTGGATATCATGAGACAAATCAACACATAGTGTTCAAATTTATTTGATAGGCCTAGTATCTTAAAATATATGAAGTAGCTATGATTATAGTAATGTATCTAAATGCTTATAAAGGAAAATATTTTATGTTAGCAGATACTTTAATAGCACTGGCAATTATTTAAACCTACTAAAATATTAAACCTTGGTAAACACTCAAAATAAGCTGAATGACCTGTTGAATCACGTAAAAGCCAAAAATGCTAAGAAAGATAGAAAGAGTTAAGTTTTTAAAAACATCATTCATTTAAACATCTACATGTTTTCCTCTCTTATTACTAACTGGGGAGAAGAATATTACTCTCCTGCCATGTTCATTTCTTGCCACCAGACATCTATTTGAAATTGTTAGAGAAGCCAGCATAATTGAAAGTGAATTTTGACTTCTTTTTTCTCATGATTCAAAGAGTCTAAAACTCTGTTCCATCATTGGTTGTTCATATCCCAAACCTCAGAACCTGTTTTTCAAAAGATGATTCAAGTGTTTCTGAGATAATTTATTTTCTCAATTTTAGCCCTTGGATCAGTTATAAAATTATATACTCCTCATCCAAAAGGGCTTTAATGGCATATTAACATGTTGTTCCTTATTTGAAGAATAACAACAATAAAGTAGAGAAGAATGACAATGACAATCATGGCAATATTACTTTCACCTTAAGTCAGGGGAGAAAGAGTCTGTGCTAGAAGGCTATATTTCTCAGATCCTTATATCCTTAGCATCATACATTTTAACATAACTGTTTTAGGAAGATGGAAAATGACGCTCAAAAAGTCAAATAAATCACATGTACAATTTAAAGTTACAGACTCAGGGTTCAGAATTCAAACATAGGTCCTTAGGGCTCCAAAGATTATGCTATTTCTGCTAATCTGACACTGAGATAACCTAGACTTAAATTTGCAGTTGTTAATGAATAGGATGTGACACATGATAAGACTTGTGTCATCCTTTGGTTTCAGGTTCCCCATTATAGATTCTTTGGTATGCTGATTTTTAGCTTTGCACAATACACATTTACGAGATAAGTTCTATTCCTTCATGTATCCATCATTAGACAAATGTCAAGATATATGGGAGACCAATGTTAAATAAACTCACTAAATTTTTGTTAAACTCCTCTAGGTCATCAGTGGAGTAGGCAAAGAGAATGCAATTTGAAACATTCACTCTGGTCAGCATTCTTTTCTGACTTGTCTTCCTATTAATTTGTTTTTTCAGGCAACTGAAATATTACCATTTTGGTGGGAGAGGGGCATTCTTTACCTTTTGTTTGCTATCATCTTTTAAGTTTTTTTTCATTTTCTTAGCTTTATTCTTTTCACAAACATATATGCATGTAGTAAGGCAAGTCCTTTATTCTGGAAAAAGAAGAAATGCTTTAAAAATATATTGTCCTCCTAATTAGAGGTAATTTTGTTGTTGTAATTGTGGGTTGGAAAATAATTATAGTTTGTCTGTGACCTTTTCCTGCTGTGAAGTATTTTTCATTTTCTTGCCAATACTTATAAAGTTACCATATCTCACACAAATGGATTAAAACTGACAATTGGATAAGATAAAATATCATGTCATGAAATGTTTACATACAATACTCCCCAAAAACATGCTCACAGATACATATACACATGTATGTACAGATACACATACACTCTTACAGATAGACATACAAACTGCTACTTTGCGTATGAATTTCTTCTAGTAATAGCCCTGGGACTTAGAGATTTTGAGACCATGATATCATAGTTCCTAACTAAATTTGACTTCAATTATCTGTGAATTTTCATAATTTTATAAGCATTTTGAAATTTTCTAAATTATTTAAAACATTTAAATATTTTAGATTGTCACAACATAAGACACTTCTATGTTTTCTTAAAAAATACTAATTTCACAATTGATATTTGAAATAGCAAGACATTCAAAACAATTGCTAGGGCATAATGCAAAAGAGAAGTATCCCCATCTTAGAGCCTCAGAAGTCTGGACAGGACCAGGGATAGGGTCTCTGTATAGCATACACTTGCAAAATATTTCTTTGTGTTTTGAACCTCCCAAATATTTTAAGACATTTTATCATGTGTAACAGGGACTTTATGTAAATATATTACTTCCCCTTCCCCATTTTCTACCTATATCTCTTCAAGGACACTAATAAACTTTAGATTAGTACAATGGGAATTTCTAACTTTTCATATTCAGGTTCCCTTTTCAGTGAATTCTGTTGTAAGAGGGACTATGCAGTTTTTCTTTACATTCTAACTGTAATTCGTTATACTCCTGTGATTTATTTATAACTTTTTCTTGATCTGCAGGAAACTCTTCAAAAGCAGGCCATCAATCACTGAACGTGCACATGAAGAAATGACCTTCATGTCTATTTCTTGTTCTAAATAATTTCTCTCTCCTTGTACAAATTCTTCAAGGTAGTATAATTGTTTTACTGCTTGTTGTTCCAAGTGTTTGCTATGAAATTAGATTCAAGATAGAAGGATATGTATGTGTATATACATATATATGTAAATGTATATATATATATATATATATATATATATATATATAAAATATACCTGTATTAATATTTATGTTACATAGGTATGAATATTTATAAAAGCCAAATCTATTAACTCATTATTCAGCTTCCTGTTGTTTTCTTAATCATTTTATGTGAACAGACATAATGAGGAACACATCATGTAATAATTAAAAAATATTTTTGTGTGTATATTTCTCTTCTGAATGTTTTAGCTATTTGGAATACCTAATTATATGATTCAGTTTGTGACTCCTTAATTATTTTAAATACTAATGTTGCACAATACTGTTATACAGGGTTAAAAGTACAATATCAAATAGTGTTAGACCCTTTTCATTATTATTTTTTAAATTGTTCAATATGTGAGGAATAAGTGTCTGAGTATAGGCTTTCCCTGAAGGTGGACTAGAAAGACCTATCACAGTTACCCAATAACTATGGATTAGTCAGGTTAGGCTAGATTATTCTGTGGCAACCAACAACCCCAGATCTCAATGGTTAAATACAATAAACTGTTAATACTCACTCACACTATGAATCTAGCATACTTTGGTAGATAGTTCTACTCCACACAGTCACTTCAGATACAGTCTGAGGGAGACCTACCATCATATAGCTGAAGCATCTGGAAGACCTGACTTTTTAATTACCACAGATGGTGAGAAAGGTGCTTAAGAGTCTTAAACTTCTTTGGCACAGAAGGTGATATCTATCATCACTCTACCATAACTATAACTCTTGTAGTCTATTGACCAGAACTAGTCACATGGCCCATCCTAGTTGCAAGGAAGAAGAAAACTGCAGTTCAGCTATATGTTTAGAAGAACAGGAGACCAAGATAAGAGGGAGAATCAGAGGAGTCTTGATTGAATGTAAATGTATTCTGCTACATATATTCATGTATTACTTCTCAAAAAGTAAAATTCCACGTGTTTAACAATAAAATAATAATATTTTAAATGTAAATATTATGTTCACCAGTTTCTTAATATTTAAATTATTTGATTAAGCATATTTGCCTCATCTTTTGTTTAACTATTTGTATTATTTTAATTGATATTTGTAATTTTTATATTTTAATAATTCATTGACTTTAACAATGAATGTATTTAATGTATTTGTTTTTGACATTTGCCCTGCTATATTATATATCTCAGAATTATATAGTTTATCTTTTTTTCTAGTTATTTTAACATAAGGGAATTAGTAATTTAAATCTTTTTTTTGTTGTTATTTAGAAAAACTAATACTAGTAAGTTGCCAAAAATTTTAAAAACCATCCATATCCTTTCTCATTATAAAGGGTGTTTATAGACTTTGTCTTTTTAAAAAGAAACCACATGTTCTGCTTTATTTCCTTCAGTTAATATAAAGGAATCTGTAAAGAATCCTTTAGTATTTAAACAGCTTGGTCTTATTATCATCTGCTGTATCTACACTTCTGTTGTTTCTATAGAACACAGCACAGCCACATCACTTTATGTTCATTTATATCAACTATCAACCATTTTCTCAACTTTATCTAAAGCATTTCTTTGTGGTTAACGTGAATAATTCAGCCAGCTTTTTGAGTACCTATTAGGCTCAAAGCACTATGATACCTGCTGCAAATTGACAAGTATAATATAGTTGAAGAGATAAAGCACTTACACATGCATTTGTTTTATTGTTTTATAGCTCAAGAGAGTTCATTTTCAGAATTGCATAGGAAAGGAGAATTATGTACACAGATATGAGTAAATCTCTCTTAACTGTGCATGACTTTGGGGGTTTATATAATTCTAAAAACAAATTATTTAAAACCATTTGCATTTCACTTTGGAATATTTAATAAGATTTGAAGCAGTAGAATAAATAATCATCTGATATATATTTTGTTTGAATTAAAGCTGGAATTGTCTGCCTTCTCTTGGAAAACTTGTATCATGGGCTAGGGCAAGGATAGTCTTTGTGTACTAGAAGATGAAGGAAGTTAGCCTAGGATTAAAAATTCAACATAAAATATCCTCCAAATGAATAACCATACGTGAATAAGTAGGAATTTCAATGCATTTATAGTTTAATTGAAGAAAATACAAATTCTTAATTGTCTGACTTGGATGAACTTATACTAATCAGTGCTGGGAGTATATACTGGCTAAATGCTGATTCATAGATTATATCTTCTGATGTGCCATTTGCCATTATGTGTGTGCTATTTATCTCAAAATTCTTGTTTTCAGTCACAAAGCTCTTATATATAAGAAAGCTATAGCCTGCCCCATTTCTAAATCTAATCCTGCCAAATAATATACTTTCCAAAGACTTAACTGTTTTACATATTTATGAATTTTTCCATAGGCCCCCTAAGGGATTTATTTCTCAATTGTGTCATAAAACGCCACAGTATGATGCTTTGCTTATTTTCCCATCAAGTACTGTCCTACAGCTACATGGTGTTTTCTATCTGTTGTTGTCTAGAGCAAACTGAGGGTGTAGCATTGACCCAGCCTGCTCAATGTGCAGGACTCATGCCTGCAAGCACTGGGACTATAAGACTTATCACTGTGCATTTCTGTGTCATATCAGCAAGCTCATCTGCAGAAATACATTCTGACTGAGTAACCCTGAGGTAGACAATGCTTAATTCTCCATTTCAAAAATTCACAGGAATGGAAAAATGATTCAGTTGGAAGGCACCTGCCCTGTCAGCACCCTATTATCTTAATATAGTGTTTACTCTGTTACTGGTTTCAGTTATCCTTACACAGTTTGATAATCAGTTTTGAAGCTGACCTGGTGTATAACTTAACTGTGGTTCACAGTATGTTTATGACTGGTTTTAACATGATACCTAGAGATTTGCATCTCTCTTTCTGCCTAGTTTCTCTAGTCCCTCTTTCTGAGAAATATATTTAGAAAAGATGTAATAGGAGGATAAATTATTAAAAATTGTAAAGCCATTTGTTAAAAATAGTCTAAAGCTATTATACTAGTTACCAATCACCAATATATTGAAATAAATGTATCCACTGAAAAAAAGAACATTTAGATAGACATTACACACACACACACATAGTGAAAATGATGCTATCTAAATCTAATCATATATATGTATTTATTATATACACATATATAGTTGTACATTGTACAAGTTATATTTAATTTAGGGTCCACACTAATCTGGTATGACCTAATCTTAACTAATGGCTCAATGCTTCTAAAGAAGGTCATATTTGCAGGTACTTCAGGAAGTCAGGACTTCAACATACCTTTTTGGAAGACTCAATTCAAGATACAGCCAGTGTTCTGTATCCGTGGGTTCTACATCTGCCTAATCAAATCAGTTGAGAATTGAAAATATTTTTCAAAATTCCAGAAAATTCCCTGAAGCAAAACTTATTATTTTTTTTTAAACGTCTTTATTGGAGTATAATTGCTTTACAATGGTGTGTTAGTTTCTGCTTTATAACAAAGTGAATCAGTTATACATATACATATGTTCCCATATCTCTTCCCTCTTGCATCTTCCTCTCTAGCACCCTCCCTATCCCACCCCTCTAGGTGGTCACAAAGCACAGAGCTGATCTCCCTGTGCTATGTGGCTGCTTCCCACTAGCTATCTATTTTACGTTTGGTAGTGTATATATGTCCATGCCACTCTCTCACTTTGTCACAGCTTACCTTCCCCCTCCCCATATCCTCAAGTCCATTCTCTAGTAGGTCTGTGTCTTTATTCCCATCTTGCCACTAGGTTCTTCATGACCTTTTTTTTTTTTTCCTTAGATTCCATATATATGTGTTAGCATACAGAATTTGTTTTTCTCCTTCTGACTTACTTCACTCGTATGACAGACTCTAACTCCATCCACCTCACTACAAATAACTCCAATTCGTTTCTTTTTGTGGCTGAGTAATATTCCATTGTACATATGGGCCACATCTTCTTTATCCATTCATCTGATGATGGACACTTAGGTTGCTTCCATGTCCTGGCTATTGTAAATAGAGCTGCAATGAACATTTTGGTACATGACTCTTTTTGAATTATAGTTTTCTCACGGTATATGCCCAGTAGTGGGATTGCTGGGTCGTACGGTAGTTCTATTTTTAGTTTTTTAAGGAACCTCCATACTGTTCTCAATAGTGGCTGTATCAATTTACATTCCCACCAACAGTGCAAGAGTGTTCCCTTTTCTCCACACCCTCTCCAGCATTTATTGTTTCTAGATTTTTTGATGATGGCCATTCTGACTGGTATGAGATGATATCTCATTGTAGTTTTGATTTGCATTTCTCTAATGATTAATGATGTTGAGCATTCTTTCATGTGTCTGTTGGCAATCTGTATATCTTCTTTGGAGAAATGCCTGTTTAGGTCTTCTGCCAATTTTTGGATTCGGTTGTTTGATTTATTTTGTTATTGAGCTGCATGAGCTGCTTGTAAATTTTGGAGATTAATTCTTGTCAGTTGCTTCATTTGCAAATATTTTCTCCCATTCTGAGGGTTGTCTTTTGGTCTTGTTTATGGTTTCCTTTGCTTCGCAAAGGCTTTTAAGTTTCATAAGGTCCCATTTGTTTTTTTTTGTTTGTTTGTTTTTATTTCCATTTCTCTAGGAGGTGGGTCAAAAAGGATCTTGCTGTGATTTATGTCATAGAGTGTTCTTCCTACGTTATCCTCTAAGAGTTTGATAGTGTCTGGCCTTACATTTAGGTCTTTAATCCATTTTGAGTTTAGTTTTGTGTATCATGTTAGGAAGTGTTCTAATTTAATTCTTTTACATGTAGCTGTCCAGTTTTCCCAGTACCACTTATTGAATAGGCTGTCTGTTCTCCATTGTATATTCTTGTCTCCTTTATCAAAGATAAGGTGTATGTGGGTTTATCTCTGGGCTTTCTATCCGGTTCCATTGATCTACATTTCTGTTTTTGTGCCAGTACCATACTGTCTTGATTACTGTAGCTTTGTAGTATAGTCTGAAGTCAGGGAGCCTGATTCCTCCAGCTCCATTTTTCATTCTCAAGATTGCTTTGGCTATTTCGGGTCTTTTGTGTTTCCATACAAATTGTGAAATTTTTTGTTCTAGTTCTGTGAAAAATGCCAGTGGTAGTTTAATAGGGATTGCATTGAATGTGTAGATTGCTTTGGGTAGTAGAGTCATTTTCACAATGTTGATTCTTCCAATCCAAGAACAAGGTATATCTCTCCATCTATTTGTATCATATTTAATTTCTTTCATCAGTGTCTTATAATTTTCTGCATACAGGTGTTTTGTCTCCTTAGGTAGGTTTATTCCTAGATATTTTATTGTTTTTGTTGCAATGGTAAATGGGAGAGTGTTCTTAATTTCACTTTCACATTTTTCATATTAGTGTATAGGAATGCAAGAGATTTCTCTGCATTAATTTTGTATCCTGCTATTTTACCAAATTCCTTGATTAGCTCTAGTAGTTTTCTGGTAGCATCTTTAGGATTCTCTATGTATAGTGTCATGTCATCTGCAAACAGTGACAGCTTTACTTCTTCTTTTCCAATTTGGATTCCTTTTATTTCTTTTTCTTCTCTAATTGCTGTGGCTAACACTTCCAAAACTATGTTGAATAACAGTGGTGAGAGTTGGCAACCTTGTCTTGTTCCTGATCTTAGTGGAAATGGTTTCAGTTTTTCACCATTGAGAACAATGTTGGCTGTGAGTTTGTCATATATGGACTTTATTATGTTGAGGAAAGTTCCCTCTATGCCTACTTTAGGCAGGGCTTTTATCATAAATGGGTGTTGAATTTTGTCGAAAGCTTTCTCTGCATCTATTGAGATGATCATATGGTTTTTCTCCTTCAATTAGTTAATATGGTGTATCACGTTGATTGATTTGCGTATATTGAAGAACCCTTGCATTCCTGGAATAAACCTCACTTGATCATGATGTATGATCCTTTTAATGTGTTGTTGGATTCTGTTTGCTAGTATTTTGTTGAGGATTTTTGCATCTATGTTCATTATTGATATTGACCTGTAGTTTTCTTTCTTTGTGACATCTTTGTCTGGTTTTGGTATCAGGGTGATGGTGGCCTCATAGAATGAGTTTGGGAGTGTTCCTCCCTCTGCAACATTTTGGAAGAGTTTGAGAAGGATAGGTGTTAGCTCTTCTCTAAATGTTCGATAGAATTCGCCTGTGAAGCCATCTGGTCCTGGGCTTTTGTTGTTGGAAGATTTTTAATCACAGTTTCAATTTCAATGCTTGTGATAGGTCTGTTCATATTTTCTATTTCTTCCTGCTTCAGTCTAGGCAGGTTGTGCATTACTAAGAATTTGTCCATTTATTCCAGGTTGTCCATTTTATTGGCATACAGTTGCTTGTAGTAATCTCTCATGATCCTTTGTATTTCTGCAGTGTCAGTTGTTACTTCTCCTTTTTCATTTCTAATTCTATTGATTTGAGATTTCTCCCTTTTTTTCGTGATGAGTCTGGCTAATGGTTTATCAATTTTGTTTATCTACTCAAAGAACAAGCTTTAAGTTTTATTGATCTTTGCTATTGTTTCCTTCATTTCTTTTTCATTTATTTCTGATCTGATCTTTATGATTTCTTTCCTTCTGCTAACTTTGGGGGTTTTTTGTTCTTCTTTCTCTAATTGCTTTAGGTGCAAGGTTAGGTTGTTTATTCGAGATGTTTCCTGTTTCTTGAGGTAGGCTTGTATAGCTATAAACTTCCCTCATAGAACTGTTTTTGCCGCATCCCATACGTTTTGGGTGGTCGTGTCTTCATTGTCATTTGTTTCTAGGTATTTTTTTATTTCCCCTTTGATTTCTTCAGTGATCACTTCGTTATTAAGTAGTGTATTGTGTAGCCTCCATGTGTTTGTATTTTTTACAGATCTTTTCCTGTAATTTATATCTAGTCTCATAGCATTGTGGTCGGAAAAGATACTTGATACAATTTCAATTTTCTTAAATTTACCAAGGCTTGATTTGTGACCCAAGATATGATCTATCCTGGAGAATGTTCCATGAGCACTTGAGAAAAATGTGTATTCTGTTGTTTTTGTGTGGAATGTCCTAGAAATATCAACTAAGTCCATCCTGTTTAATGTATCATTTAAAGCTTGTGTTTCCTTATTTATTTTCATTTTGCATGATCTGTCCATTGGTGAAAGTGGTGTGTTAAAGTCCCCTACTATGATTGATTTACTCTCGATTTCCCCTTTTATGGCTGTTAGTATTTGCCTTATGTATTAGGGTGCTCCTATGTTGGGTGCATAAATATTTACAATTGTTATATCTTCTTCTTGGATTGATCCCTTGATCATTATGCAGTGTTCTTCTTTGTCTCTTGTAATAGTCTTTATTTTAAATCTATTTTGTCTGATATGAGAATTGCTACTCCAGCTTTCTTTTGATTTCCATTTGCATAGAATATCTTTTTCCATCCCCTCACTTTCAGTCTCTATGTGTCCCTAGATCTAAAGTGGGTCTCTTGTAGACAGCCTATATATGGGTCTTGTTTTGGTATCCATTCAGCCAGTCTCTGTCTTTTAGTGGGAGCATTTAATCCATTTACAATTAAGGTAATTATCAATATGTGTGTTCCTATTCCCATTTTCTTAAATGTTTTGGGTTTGTTATTGTAGGTGTTTTCCTTCTCTTGTGTTTCTTGCCTAGAGAAGTTCCTTTAGCATTTTTTGTAAAGCTGGTTTGGTGGTACTGAACTCTCTCAGCTATTGATTGTCTGTAAAGGTTTTAATTTCTCCATCAAATCTGAATGAGATCCTTGCTGGGTAGAGTAATCTTGGTTGTACGTTTTTCTCCTTCATCACTTTAAATATGTCCTGCCACTCCCTTCTGGCTTTCAGCGTTTCTGCTGAAAGATCAGCTGTTAACCTTATGGGGATTCCCTTGTGTCTTATTTGTTGTTTTTCCCTTGCTGCTTTTAATATGTTTTCTTTATATTTAATTTTTGATAGTTTGATTAATATGTGTCTTGGCATGTTTCTCCTTGGATTTATCCTGTATGGGACTCTCTGTGCTTCCAGGACTTGATTAACTATTTCCTTTCCCATATTAGGGAAGTTTTCAACTATAATCTCTTCAAATATTTTCTCAGTCCCTTTCTTTTTCTCTTCTTCTTCTGGGACCCCTATAATTCAAATGTTGGTGCCTTTAATGTTGTCCCAGAGGTCTCTGAGACTGTCCTCAGTTCTTTTCATTCTTTTTTCTTTATTTTGCTCTGCAGTAGTTATGTCCACTATTTTATCTTCCAGGTCACTTATCCGTTCTTCTGCCTCAGTTTTTCTGCTATTGATCACGTCTAGAGTATTTTTAATTTCATTTATTGTGTTTTTCATCATTGCTTGGTTCCTCTTTAGTTCTTCTAGGTCCTTGTTAAATTTTTCTTGCATTTTGTCTATTCTATTTACAAGATTTTGGATCATCTTTACTATCATTATTCTGAATTCTTTTTCAGGTAGACTGCCTATTTCCTCTTCATTTGTTAGGTCTGGTGTGTTTTTACCTTGCTCCTTCATCTGCTGTGTGTTTTTTTGTCTTCTCATTTTGCTTATCTTACTGTGTTTGGGGTCTCCTTTTCACAAGCTGCAGGTTCGTAATTCCTGTTGTTTTTGGTATCTGTCCCCCGTGGCTAAGTTGGTTCAGTGGGGTGTGTAGGCTTCCCAGTGGAGGGGACTAGTGCCTGTGTTCTGGTGGATGATGCTGCATCTTGTCTTTCTGATGGGCAGGTCCACGTCTGGTGGTGTGTTTTGGGGTGTCTGTGGCCTTACTGTGATTTTAAGCAGCCTCTCTGCTAATGGAATGGTCTGTGTTCCTGCCTTGCTTGTTGTTTGGCATAGGGTGTCCAGCACTATAGCTTGCTGTTCATTGAGTGAAGCTGGGTCTTGGTGTTGAGATGGAGATCTCTGGGAGATTTTCATTGTTTGGTATTACGTGGAGCTAGGAGGTCTCTTGTGGACCAGTGTCCTGAAGTTGGCTCTCCCACCTCAGAGGCACAGCCCTGATGCCTGGCTGGAGCACCAAGTGTCTTTCATCCACACAGCTCAGAATAAAAGGGAGAAAAAATAGAAAGAGAAAAAGAAAGAGGATAAAATAAAATAAAGTAGGATAAAATAAAATAAAGTTATTAAAATAAAAAATAATTATTAAGAAAAAAATTTTTTTTAAGTAAAAAAACAAAACGAAAACAAAGCAGACAAACAGAACCCTAGGACAAATGGTGAAAGCAAAGCTATACAGACAAAATCTCACACAGAAGCATACACATACACATTTACAAAATAAGGAAAAGGGGAAAAATAATATACCCCACTCCCAAAGTCCATCTCATCAATTTGGGATATTTCGTTGTCTATTCAGGTATTCCACAGATGCAGGTACATCAAGTTGTTCGTGGAGCTTTAATCTGCTGCTTCTGAGGCTGCTGGGAGAAAGTTCCCTTTCTCTTCTTTGTTCGCATGGCTACTGGGTTTCAGCTTTGCATTTGGACCCACCTCTGTGTGTGGGTCATCTGAGGGCGTCTGTTCTTCACTCACACAGGACAGGGTTAAAGGAGCAGCTTCTTCGGGGACTCTGGCTCACTCAGGCTGGGGGGAGGGAGGGGTGCAGATGTGGGGTGAGCCTGCGGCAGCAGAGGCCAGCGTGACATTGCAGCAGCCTGTGGAGCACCGTGTGTTCTCCCGGAGAAGTTGTCCCTGGATCACGGGACCCTGGCAGTAGCGGGCTGCACATGCTCCCGGGAGGGGCAGTGTGGATAGTGACCTGTGCTTGCACACAGGCTTCTTGGTGGCGGCAGCAGCAGCCTTAGTGTTTCATGCCCGTCTCTGGAGCTCGTTTAGGCGGTGCTCTGAATTCCCTCTCCTTGCATACCAGGAAACAATGAGGCACAAAAAAGTCTCTTGTCTGTTTGGCAGCTCCAGACCTTTTCCCGGACTCCCTCCCGGCTAGCTGTGGTGCGCTAACTCCTTCACGCTTGTTCACGCGGCCAACCCCAGTCCTCTCCCTGGGATCCGACTGAAGCCTGAGCCTCAGCTCCCATCCCCCGCCCACCCTGGCGGGTGAGCAGACAAGGTTCTCGGGCTGGTGCGTGCTGGTCAGCACCGATCCTCTGTGCGGGAATCTCTCCGCTTTGCCCTCCACACCTCTGTGGCTGTGCTCTCC
Organism: Balaenoptera musculus; assembly: GCF_009873245.2. NCBI lineage: Eukaryota > Metazoa > Chordata > Mammalia > Artiodactyla > Balaenopteridae > Balaenoptera > Balaenoptera musculus. The sequence continues at coordinate 38,429,764 of NC_045802.1, forward strand.
TCCATGGCTCTGAAGCTTCCCCCCTCTGCCACCCACAGTCTTGCCTGCAAAGGGGCTTCCTAGTGTGAGGAAACCTTTCCTCCTTCACAGCTTGCTCCCACTTGTGCAGGTCCCATCCCTGTTCTTTTTTCTCTGTTGTTTCTTTTTTCTTTTGCCCTACCCAGGTACGTGGTGAGTTTCTTGCCTTTTGGGAGGTCTGACGTCTTCTGCCAGCATTCAGTGGGTGTTCTATAGGAGCAGTTCCACGTGTAGATGTATTTCTGATGTATCTGTGGGGAGGGAGGTGATCTCCGCGTCTTACTCTTCCGCCATCTTCTCCTCTCACTCTGCAAAACTTGTATTTTCAATACAGATCTTCATATACTTCCGTCTAAATGCTTATTTATTATACCAAGGGCCAATATTTATTACACCTAAATTCTTACCAAAATTAGAGAAGAGATATCCTGTGCATTCTTTGTTTAAAAACATTTGGCTATTTTTATTTAATTTTTATATCTTTATTCAATTACAATTCACATTCCATAAAATTCACCTATTTCTAATGTATTATTCAATGGTTTTGGTATATCCAAAGAGTTGTGAAACCATCACTACAGTCTAAGTTTAGTACATTTTGATCAGTCAAGAAAAAAAAATGCCCATTGAGAATCATTCCCCTTCTCCCACCTGCTCATGCTCTAGTCCTAGTGTATTACTCATCTTGTTTTTGCCTGTGTATATTTGCCTGTTTTTGACATTTCATGTAAATGGATTTTTTTATAACATGGAGTTGTTTGAGACTGGCTTATTTTACTTACCATGTTTTTGATTCATCCATCTTGTAACATGTATCAGTATATAGTTATTTTTTTACTGCCAAATGATATGTTATTGTGTGGATACACCACATTGTGTTTATACATCCATCCAACTTTCAGCTATTTTTTTTTAAGTCTTTATTGAATTTGTTACACTAATGCTTGTTTTTTTATGTTTTGGTGGTTGGGCTGTGAGACATGTGAGACCTAACCTCCCCAAACAGGGATCGAACCCAAACCCCCTGCATTGGAAAGTGAAATCTTAAACACTGGACCACCAGGGAAGTCCCTTGGCTATTCTGAATAATGTTTCCTTGGACATACAAGTAAAAGTATTTTGGTAGGCATATATTTTCATTTTTCTTGAGTATGTAAAAGGGAATGGAGCTCATCCACCAGAGGGCAGACAGCAGAAGCAAGAAGAACTACAATTTGTTCCTGTGGAACAAAAACCACAGTCACAGAAAGATAGACAAGATGAAAAGACAGAGGGCTATGTACCAGATGAAGGAACAAGATAAAACCCCAGAAAAACAACTAAATGAAGTGGAGATAGGCAATCTTCCAGAAAAAGAATTCAGAATAATGATAGTGAAGATGATCCAGGACCTCAGAAAAAGAATGGAGGCGAAGATCAAAAAGATGCAAGAAATGTTTAACAAAGACCTAGAAGAATTAAAGAAAAAACAAACAGAGATGAACAATACAATAACTGAAATGAAAACTACACTAGAAGGAATCAATAGCAGAATAACTGAGTCAGAAGAATGGATAAGTGACCTGGAAGACAGAATGGTTGAATTCACTGCTGCAGAACAAAATAAAGAAAAAAAAAAAAGAAATGATGACAGCCTAAGAGACCTCTGGGACAACATTAAATGCAACAACATTCACATTATAGGGGTCCCAGAAGGAGAAGAGAGAGAAAAAGGACCCAAGAAAATATTTGAAGAGATTATAGTCGAAAACTTCCCTAACATAGGAAAGGAAATAGCCACCCAAGTCCAGGAACTGCAGAGAGTGCCATACAGGATAAACCCAAGGACAAACATGCCGAGACACATAGTAATCAAATTGGCAAAAATTAAAGACAAGGAAAAATTATTGAAAGCAGCAAGGGATAAATGACAAATAACATACAAGGGAACTTCCATAAGGTTAACAGATGATTTCTCAACAGAAACTATACAAGCCAGAAGGGGATAGCATGATATACTTAAAGTGATGAAAGGGAAGAACCTACAACCAAGATTCCTCTACCCAGCAAGGATCTCATTCAGATTCGATGGAGAAATCAAAAGCTTTACAGACAAGCAAAAGCTAAGAGAATTCAGCACCACCAAACCAGCTCTACAACAAATGCTAAAGGAACTTCTCTAAGTGATAAATACAAGAGAAGAAAAGGACCTACAAAAACAAACCCAAAACAAGTAAGAAAATGGTAATAGGAACATACATAGTGATAATTACCCTAAACATGAATGGATTAAATGCTCCAAATAAAAGACCCAGGCTTGCTGAATGGATACAAAAGGAAGACCCATATATATGCTGTCTACAAGACACCCACTTCAGACCTATGACACATACAGACTGAAAGTGAGGGGATGGAAAAAGATATTCCATGCAAATGAAAATCAAAAGAAAGCTGGAGAAGCAATACTCATATCATATAAAATAGACTTTAAACTAAAGAACATTACAGGAGATAAGGAAGGACGCTAGATAATGATCAAAGGATCAATCCAAGAAGATATAACAATTATAAATATATATGCACCCAACATAGGGGCACCTCAATACAAAAGGCAACTGCTAACAGCTATAAAAGAAGAAATCGACAGTAACACAATAGTGGGGGATGTAACACCTCACTTACACCAATGGAGAGATCATCCAAACAGAAAATTAATAAGGAAACACGAGTTTTAAATGACACAATAGACCAGATAAATTTAATTGATCTTTATAGGACATTCTATCCAAAAACAGCAGATTACACTTTCTTCTCAAGTGTGCACAGAACATTCTCCAGGATAGATCACATCTTGGGTCACAAATCAAGCCTCAGTAAATTTAAGAAAATTGAAATCATATCAAGCATCTCTTCTGAACACAATGCTATGAGATTAGAAATCAATTACAGGGAAAAAAACGTAAGAACACAAACACATGGAGGCTAATCAACACGTTACTTAATAACAAAGAGATCACTGAAGAAATCAAAGAGGAAATCGAAAAATACCTAGAGACAAATGACAATGAAAACACGACAATCCAAAACTTATGGGATGCAGCAAAAGCAATTCTAAGCGGGAAGTTTATTGCAATACAATTCTACCTTAAAAAACAAGAAAAATATCAAATAAACAATCTAACCTTGCACCTAAAGGAACTAGAGGTAGAAGAACAAACAAAACCCAAAGTTAGTAGAAGGAAATAAATCATAAAGATCAGAGCAGAAATAAATGAAATAGAAACAAAGAAAACAATAGCAAAGATCAGTAAAACTAAAATCTGGTTCTTTGAGAAGATAAACAGAATTGATAAACCATTAGCCAGACTCATCAAGAAAAAGAGGGAGAGGACTCAAATCAGTAAAATTAGAAATGAAAAAGGAGAAGTTACGATGGACACTGCAGAAATACAAAGCATCCTAAGAGACTACTACAAGCAACTCTATGCCAATAAAATGGACAACCTGGAAGAAATGGACAAATTCTTAGAAAGGTATAATCTTCCAAGACTGAACCAGGAAGAAATAGAAAATATGAACAGACCAATCACAAGCACTGAAATTGAAACTGTGATTAAAAATCTTCCAACAAACAGAAGTCCAGGACCAGATGGCTTTACAGGTAAATTCTATCAAACATTTAAAGAAGAGCTAACACCCATCCTTCTCAAACTCTTCCAAAAATTTGCAGAGGAAGGAAAACTCCCAAACTCATTCTATGAGGTCAACATCACCCTGATACCAAAACCAGACAAAGATACTACAAAAAAGAGAAAATTACAGACCAATATCACTGATGAATATAGATGCAAAAATCCTCAACAAAATACTAGCAAAGAGAATCCAACAACACATTAAAAGGATCATACAGCATGATCAAGTGGGATTTATCCCAGGGATGCAAGGATTCTTCAATATATGCAAATCAATCAATGTGATACACCATATTAAAAACTGAAGAATAAAAACCATATGATCATCTCAATGGATGCAGAAAAAGCTTTTGACAAAATTCAACACTGATTTATGATAAAAACTCTCCAGAAAGTGGGCATAGAGGGAACCTACTTCAACATAATAAAGGCCATATATGGCAAACTCACAACAAACATCATTCTCAATGGTGAAAAACTTAAAGCATTTCCGCTAAGATCAGGAAGGAGACAAGGATGTCTACTCTCACCACTATTATTCAACATAGCATTGGAAGTCCTAGCCATGACAATCAGAGAAGAAAAAGAAATAAAAAGAATACAAATTGGAAAAGAAGAAGTAAAACCGTCACTGTTTGCAGATGACATGATAGTATACATAGAGAATTCTAAAGACTCCACCAGAAAACTACTAGATCTCATCAATGAATTTGGTAAAGTTGCAGGATACAAAATTAATGCACAGAAATCTCTTTCATTGCTATATATTAGTGATGAAAACTCTGAAAGAGAAATTAAGGAAACACTCCCATTTACCACTGCAACAAAAAGAATAAAATACCTAGGAATAAACCTACCTAAGGAGAAAAAAGACCTGTATGCAGAAAACTATAAGACACTGATGTAAGAAATTAAAATGATACCAACAGATGGAGAGATATACCATGTTCTTGGACTGGAAGAATCAATATTGTGAAAATGACTATACTACCCAGAGCAATCTACAGATTCAATGCAATCCATATCAAATTACCAATGAAATTTTTTATAGAACTAGAACAAAAATCTTAAAATTTTTATGGAGACACAGAAGACCCCAAATAACCAAAGCAGTCTTGAGGGTAAAAAACGGAGCTGGAGGAATCAGACTCCCTGACTTCAGTCTATACTACAAAGCTGCAGTAATCTAGACAATATGGTACTGGCACAAAAACAGAAATTTGGATCAATGGAACAGGAGAGAAAGCCCAGAGATAAACCCACCCACCTATGGTCAACTAATCTATGACAAAGGTGGCAAGGATAAACAATGGAGAAAAGACAGTCTCTTCAATAAGTGGTGCTGGGAAAACTGGACAGCTACATGTAAAAGAAGGAAATTAGAACACTCCCTAACACCATACACAAAAATAGACTCAAAATGTATTAGAGACCTACATGTAAGACTGAGCACTATAAATCTCTTAGAGGAAAACACAGGAAGAACACTCTTTGTCATAAATCACAGCAAGATCCTTTTTGATCCACCTCCTAGAGTAATGGAAATAAAAACAAAAATAAACAAATGAGACCTAATGAAACTTAAAAGCTTTTGCACAGCAAAGGAAACCATAAACAAGACCAGAGGACAACCCTCAGAATGGGATAAAATATTTGCAAATGAATCATTGGACAAACGATTAATCTCCAAAATATATAAACAGCTCATGCAGCTCAATATTAAAAAAACAAAAAACTCAATCCAAAAATGGGCAGAAGGGCTAAAGAGACATTTCTCCAAAGAAGGCATGCAGATGGCCAAGAAGCACATGAAAAGCTGCTCAACATCACTAATTATTAGAGAAATGTAAATCAAAACTACAGTGAGGTATCACCTCACATCAGTTAGAATGGGCATCATCAGAAAATCTACAAACAACAAATGCTGGAGAGCGTCTGGAGAAAAGGGAACCTTCTTGCACTGTTGGTGGGAATGTAAATTGATACAGCCACTATGGAGAACAGTATGAAGGTTCCTTAAAAAACTAAAAATAGAATTGCCATATGATCCAGCAATCCCACTACTGGGCATATACCCAGAGAAAACCATAATTCAAAAAGACACATGCACCCCATTGTTCATTGCAGCACTATTTACAATAGCCAGGTCATGGAAGCAACCTAAATGCCCATCGACAGATGAATGAGAAAGAAGTTGTGGTACATATATGCAATGGCATATTACTAAGCCATAAAAAGGAATGAAATTGGGTCATTTGTAGCAACGTGGATGGATCTAGAGACTGTCATACAGAGTGAAGTAAGTCAGAAAGAGAAAAACAAATATCATATATTAACACATATATGTGGAACCTAGAAAATGGTACAGATGAACCAGTTTGCAGAGCAGAAATTGAGACACAGAAGTAGAGAAAAAAACCTATGGACACCAAGAGGGGAAAGCGGTGGTGGGTGGTGCTGGTGGTGTGATGAATTGGGAGATTGGGATTGACTTGTATACACTGATGTGTATAAAATGGATGACTAATAAGCACCTGCTGTGTAAAAAAAATAAATTAAATTAAATTTAAAAAATAGAAAAAAGAAAGAAAAAAGGGACTTTAATTTATGGGTCATATGATAACTCTATGGTTAACATTTGAGGAATTGTCAAGCCATTTAAAAAGTGCTGTAGCATCATACAATCCAACCAGCAATGAGTGTTTTAACTTCTGCAAACCTTCCCATCACTTGTTATTGTCTGTCTTTTAAAATTATAGCTATCGTTGTAGGTGTGAAGTGGTATTCCATGTATCTTTATATTGTAATTAACTTAATGACTAATGATTTGAACATCTTTTTACATGCTACTTATCCATTCAAATATCTTCTTTAAAGAAACAAAACTATTCAAATCACTTTTAAAGTAACTAAACACTATATTTTAATTTTCATTATATGTCTTTATAGAATTAAGTTGTAAGAGTTCTTTATATATTATGGATAAAATTTCTCTATCAGATATGTGATTTGCAAATATTTTCTCCCTTTCTGTGCATTACTTTTTTCACTTTTTTGATAGTATCTTTGCAAAACAAACATTTTAAATTTAGATATAGACTAGTTTATCTGTACTTTATTTGTCACCAATTCCATCATGTATTTGTTTTTCACATTTTGATTCTAGTTACAAATAGGATTTCCATAATAAAATATAGGAATTTTAAACAACAAATATATTTTATGTATAAGTATGTTCCAGATATTGCATAGCATACAGTTTCATACTAAATAAATATTATTTGAAATTTTATTTTATTTTTAATTTTAATTTAATTGGGCTTCCTTATCCTGTGTCTTTATTTGCAAGGTATAGAAACCTATTAGTGGGCACCTTGGAATAGGGTGAATAATTCTTTAAAAAGTAAAAATACTGAAAGTCAGTAGGCCTAGATTTTAACTTCAGCTTTGTAAATAACCCTGTAAGTTATTTAGCTTCACTTTGCTGCCTTTACATGTACAACAAGGGAGGGAGATAATGCTTGACCTCACTTTCTTCACAGGAACATTGTTATAATGAATGAGGCAATGTACACATAAACACAGAGCATCTTAGAAGACAAATACTCTATAAAACTGTAGTATATTTACTATTATTGTTATAGAGGGAATTTCTGAAAAGTCAGCTGGCTGAATATATTATAGTAATCTTCTACAAAAGATAAAATAAAACCATCATTACAATATACATTTAATGGCTCTGTCTTCCATTTTATTCAGCACAGCATAAGAATATAGCTGTACCCACTTCGGACTATTACAAAAGTGCATTGTCTTCTGTTTCACGTTACCTTTATGGCTTCTTAATCAGGACCTAACAATATGTGTGCTATTGAATTTATCCCTTTCCTTATATTTCTAAAAATTACTGAAGCATAAAGAGTCAGAGGTGCCAGATTATTTATTTAGATTGTATCTTGACTCTTATATGTGTGTATGTATATATGTATACATAAAATTGTCATTATCAAAGCTACGTTTATTGAGTATCTGCTATATACACGTCAGAAAACCTTTCAAAGTTGGCATACTTAGTATTATTACATATCTGTACATAGTGAAAATATAATCTTTGTGCATTAATAATACAGAATTACACTGCATATAATCCTCTGAAGACTATGTGATGGCCCACATATTTAACAAAAATATCAGTATGTTAGTTTCTATAACTTAGATCCTGTATGTTAGTTTATATATCTTAAATCCTGATTACTTCTTCTTATAATGGAAGGATCATATACAACTATGAGTTAACATTTTAAACAATAGATGTTGGAATGAACAATTGTTTTGGCTAGCTCTATAAACATGGGCAGGTCAACTTCTCAGGGATTCTTTGTGTGAAATGTTATGGGATTGTTCAAATTAACTACATTTTCAATCTCTGCTCACATTCTAATGTTTTTGGAATATGCAGAGTTTTTAAAGCAGAGAGGGGGTGAAGAAAAAGAGGCTAAATTCTGGGATGATGTTATAGAATATATATGGAAAATATACAGACATATATATATATATATCTCAAAACAAAATCTAATAATTAGAACCCTTTCAAAACTTTAGTTCCTCAAGTAATTAAAACTTTATGATGTCAATATGTTAAAATATTTTCCTTCCATTTTTTGTGTAATTCTTACAAAGTATTAACTTTAGCATGCAATTCATAAAGCACATATCAAAATAAGGTTAGAAACAGGTGATGTTCAGAAAAACAAGTCAGGTGTATGAGTAGTTTTATCTCAGCATATTTAAAACATTCTGTTTCGGATTAATTTGTTTTATAGTTAGTTATTTTCTTCAAATATTCTTCTAATATTTTACCTAAATATGGAACTTAGATTAAATGTATTTTAATGAGGATCACTTTTTATTTTTTATATGTTTTATATATTTGAGAGAAATTATACAATTATTTACTTACAAATGTTATAATTAGTAAAATCTAATGGAATTCTTGTCTTTGATTGTGAAGTTTTAAATTTATTTTCTCCAAGGCCTTGAAAACAGATATTTTATTTTTGTCTTCATCCACAAAGGCATTTAATATTTTGAAACTGATGTGTCATATTTGGCTGCCCTTGTCATATTATTTCAATCATGTTCCTTTCAGTGAGGCATAAGCTCATTTTAGTTGATGAACATAACTTGATTTGAGATACTAGGGCTCCATTTTATATAAAAGGTCAAAGAAAATAAAAGTAAAGGTGAAAATTTTAAGATTAAAACAAAGTAAAGTCCTTTGTCACAGAACAATTAGAATACACACTAGAAAATATATGTTTTTATTCTTCTTGTATTCTTACTTCTGTTATATTTAAATATATAAATTTTAAAGAGGCAAATATGCAATAAAATCACTGACTTAGATGCAATTATGGCTGTAGTAATATAGATAAAAGTTTTGACAAATATAAATATATATATATTTTTAGTAAAGCCATTTTTGTCTTATTGTTGACGAATTTGTTATATACTTTTAAATAGTGTTTGTTTCTGCCAGTGTATGCTTCAATAAGTTATGCCTCATTTTTTTTATCCCTTTGTTTTTTCTGCTGATTCTAAATTCTCTTGAATCATATGGTCTCAGATAGATTCTTCAAGAATCTTTGCTCTCTACCATTAGACCCTACTATGTTTGCCGTTGCAACTACCTCTTCTGCCCCTCACTTTTTGACATTTAGATTTTATTGTTGTTCAATAAAATATTCCTCCAACAAACACAAAATAGAGTTATAATACTCCTTAATTATTTACCAGGGAAATTGATATTATTACTGAATTCAGAATAAGGAAAACTAAAAAGAAAATAAAACTAATGAAATATCATGGGCTTGAATTATAAATATAATTCTATAAATATTTTACTTTTCTCTTCAATTAGCCTGCATGGAAATTCAACATCACTGTTTTTTATGGTATATTCTGCTTATAAATTTTGAATATTTTTTATTTTTTAACCTTTAGTTTTGAAATAAAGTTAAAGGTAACTGTATCTCATTCTCTCCCTCATTGCGACCAATTAAAGCTAATTTAGTAAAGTGCCTGGGAAATTGAGAAATAAATAAAAATCACAGTAAATTAGTTTAGTATTTTAAGAACAGTGATAACTCATAATAGTTGAGTTTCAAGTTATAGGGTTTTTTTGCAACAACTTAGTGTTTAATGAATGACAGTGACAGCAAACACAATGTTCACAAGTCACATTTTACTATTTCTGTTTTTATATTACAATTATAGACATCAGTATAGTAAAACAATTTTTTTTAATTAGTAAACTTCTTAGAGCAGTTTTATGTATACCAAAGTATTGAACAGAGAGTAAAGAGTTTTCATATATTCCCTTGTCCCCATCCAAGATTTCCTCTATTATTAACATATTTCTTTGGTGTCATACATTTACTACAATTGCTACTAGTACCACGCCTCTAGTTGTGGCCTGCGAGTTTTCTCTCTCTAGTTGTGGCCTGCAGGTTCCAGAGTGCATGGCCTCTGTAGTTTTTGTGGCACGCAGGCTCTCTAGTTGAGGCACAAGAGTTCAGTAGTTGTGGCACACGGGCTTAGTTGCCCTGGGGCATGTGGGATCTTATTTTCTCGATCAGGGATCAAACTCACGTCCCTTGCATTGGAAGGCAGATTCTTTACCACTGGGCCACCAGGGAAGTCCCCGATAATGCATCTTTTACAAATTGAAAATTTGTGGCAACCCTGTGACAAACAATTCTATCAGTGCCATTTTTCCAACAGCACTTGCTCACTTTGTGTTGTATTTTGATAATTTTTGTAGTATTTCAAACATTATTATTTTTATTATATTTGTTATAGTGATCTGTGAACAGTTATCTTTGATGTTACTACTACTCCATGAAGCCTCAGATGATAGTCAGCATATTTTAGCAATAAAGTAACTGTTAACTAAGGTATGTACAATGTTTTTTTAGGCATAATGCTATTTCATGCTTAATGGACTAGAGTATAATGTAAATATAACTTATATATGCACTGGGAAACCAAAAAAAAAAAATATGTGACTTACTTTACTGTGATTTTGCTTTATTGTTGTGGTCTGGAACTGAACCTGCAATATCTCCGAGGTATGCCAATATTAGTTAAAGTCTTTAATTTACATTATGGTTCATCCTTTGTGTTCTACATTTATATGTTTTTGTCAAATGCTTAATGCCATATGTGCACCATTGCAGTATTGTGCACCATTACAGTATCATACAGAATAGTTTCACTAAAAAAGAGAAAAATCCCATGTTCCACTATCCTTTCCTTTGCCATTAAACCCATGGAAATCACTGATATTTTTACTTTCTCAGTAGTTTTGCCTTTCTCATAATGCCACATATTTGGAATTGTATAATATATCGACTTTTTAGACTGATATTTTTCACTTAGCAATATGTATTTTAAGGTTCCTCTGTGTATTTTGTGACTTGATAGCTTGTTTCTTTTTATTTCCATTGTATGGATGTACTACACTTTGTTTATCCATTCGTCTATTAAAGAAAACCTTGATTATTTCCAATGGTTGGTAATTATAAATATAGTTGCTATAAATATTAGCAGGATTTTGTGTGGCTATGTCTTCAGTTCATTTGAGTAAATACCTAGGAGACTGATTTCTGGCTTGTATGGTAAAATTTTGTTTCATTCTATAAGAAACTGTTCAAATAGTCTTCCTAAGTTTGTACATTTTTTTGCATTCCCACCAGCAATGAACACAAATTCCTGTTGCTTCACATCCTCACAAGCAACAGGTCCTGCAGTGTTCTGGGTTTTAGCTATTCTAATAGGTTCCTAGTGGTATCTCACTGTTGTTTTATTTTACAATTCATTAATGACATATGATGGTGACATATTTACTATCTGTACATTTTCTTTAGTGAAGTGTCTGTTCAGATTTCTGCCTGCTTTTTAATGGGTCCTTTGTTTTATTATTGTGGAGTTTTAACAATTCTTCATATATTTTGGATAAAAGTACTTCATCAAATATGTATTTTGTAGATATTTTCTCCCAGTTGTGGCTTATCTTTTAAACCTCTTAACAGTGTCTTACACAGAGCAGAAGTTTTTCTTTTTAACGAAGTCCAACTTAGCAACTTTTTCTTTCATGGATTGCACTTCTGAGTTGTTTTTAAAAGCTCATTATCAGAACAAGGTTAAATAGAATTTTTTCCATTATGTTCTTCATATGTTATCTTCTAAAGTTTTATAGTTTTACACTTAAATTGAAGTATAGTATCAATTTTGGGTGAATTTTCATGAAAAGTATATAATTTATGTTGCATTCATATTTTGAATATGAATATGTGGATATTGAGTTGTTTTGGCATAATTTATGAAAAAGACTATTCTTTCTCCATTGGGTTTCCTTTAGTCTTATGTCATAGAGCAGTTGACTATATTTGTGTGGGTCTATTTATGGGCTCACTATTCCATTCCACTAATCTTTTTGTCTATTCTTTCACTAATACACACTACCTTGATCACTGAAGCTATACAGTAAATCTAGATGTTGAGTAATGTCAGTCTTCTGACTTTGTTCTTCTTCAATAATGTGTTGACTATTCTGGGTATTTTTTTATCTATATAAACTTTAGAATGAGTTTTTCAATATCCACAAAATAACTTGCAAGGAATTTTATTAGAATTACATTAAATCAGTAAATGAATTTGAGGGTAACTGACAACATAAAAAATATTATCTTCAAATCCATGAATATGGAATAACTCTGTTTATTTATTTTTTTCATCAAAATTTGTAGTTTCTCTCATATACATTTTGTACATACTTTCTTGGATTTTAACCTAAGTATTTCTTTGGCAGGGGAAGGGAATCATGTAAATACTGTTGTGTTTTTAATTTGAAATACCATTGTTTATTGCTGTAATATAGGAAGGCAATTGACATATATTAAATAATTTATTAACCTTATATCTTGCATCCTTGCTTTAAGCACCTATTATAATGTTCTAGAAATATTTTTGTCAATTCTTTTGGATTTTCTGCATATATATTCATGTCATCTGTGAACATAGTTTTATTTTTTTCTTCCTAATATTTTATTTCATGTTCTTGTATTATTGCATAAGCTAGGACTTTTAGTACACTGTTGAAAAGGAGAGGCGAGAAGGGACATTCTTGCTTGATCATAGTGGGAACATTTCTAGTTTCTCACAATTAAGTATAATGTAGCTGTAGGGTTTTGGAGATGTCCAAGTTGATGAAGTTCCCTTCTATTCTTAGTTTTCTGAGAGTTTTTATCATGAAAGGATGTTGGACTTTGTCAAGGGCTTTCTCTGCATCTATATGAACAATGATCTTTTTTTAGCCAATTGAAGTGATGGATTATGTAAACTTATTTTTGAATATAAACTTGCTTTGCATACCTGGAATAAATCCCATTTGATTGTAGTGTATAATTTTTTCATACATTGTTGGATTTGATTTGCTAATATTTTATAGGTTATTTTCACATCTATGCTTATGAGAGATATTGTAGGTGTTCTTTTTTATAATTTATTTGCCTGACTATGTATTAGGGGAATGCTGGCCTCATAGAATGTATTAGAAAATTTTCCTCCTGCTTCTGTTTCCCAAATCAGATTGTAGAAAATCGGTATCATTTTTTCCTTAACTTTTTGGTATAATTCACCAGTAAAAACTTTTGGACCCAGAATTTTCTTATTTTGAAAGGTTATTAATTGATTCAATTTTGATAGATATCAGTTTATTTGTATTATCTATTTATTGTTATGAATTTTGGTCAATTGTTTCAAAGACTGCATTTCATCTAAGTTATCAAATTTGTGGGTATACAGTTGTTCATGACTTTTTTTGTTATCTTTTAATGTCCATGGTATCACTACTTATGGTACCTCTTTTATTGCTGATATCAGTACTTTGTATCTTATCTCCTTTTTCTTGGTTAGACTAGCTATGGGGTTATGAATTTTATTGATCTTTCAAAGACCAAGCTTTTTGTCTCATTGATTTTCTATATTGTGCACCTGTTTTCAATTTTATTGATTTCTGCTCTTGGATTTTGTTTCTTTTCTTATCCATACTTTGGATTTATTTTGCTCTTCTTTTTTTCTGGTTCCCAAAGTAGAAGCTTAGCTTATTAACATTTGATTTTTCTTCTAATATATGCATCAGTGCTATAGATTTACCTCTAAGCATTGCTTTTCCTGCATCCTGCAAATTTTGATAGGTTGTATTTTAATTTTCGTCTTGTTCAAAATATTTAAAAATGATTTTTGATACTTCTTCTTAACCTGTGTAATTTAGAATGTATAATTTCATAGCCGGGTATTTGGAGATTTTTTTTAAGCTATTTTCCTGTTATTTTCTAATTTCTGAGAGTATACATTGTATAATGTCTATTCTTCTAAATTTGATCAGATGTATTTTATGACCAAGAATCTGTTCTATATTGATGAAATGTTTTACATGAGCTTGAGGATAATGTATATTCTGGCTTTGTTTGAATAAGTATTTTATAAATGTCAATTACATCCAGTTGATTTATGGTGCTTTTCAGTTCAACTTTATATCCTTTATGATTTTCTGCCTGCTGGATCTGTCAATTACTAAAAGAGGGGTGCTGAAGTCTCCAACTATAAAAAGAGATGTATCTATTGCTCCTTGTAGTTCCTCATGTATTTTGCCATTCTATCATTAGGACATAAAGTTTGAGGATTGGTACATCTTCTTGGAGAGTTGACTCCTTTATTATTATGTAATGTTCTTCTTTAGGCTATTAATTTTTCTTGCCTCGAAGTCTTCTGTGTCTGAAATTAGGTACTATAGCTCTCTTTTAACTACTGTAGCATACATCTTTCTCCATCCCTTTACTTTTAATTTATATGAGTCTTTATATTTAAAGTGGATTTATTGTAGATAGCATAGAGATTTTTTTTTTTTTTTAACAATTCTCATTCTCTTTCATTTGATGTATTTAGACCATTTGTATTTTAAATGATTATAACATACTTGGATTAATATCTACATTTGTAATTGTTCTCTGTTTATTGCTCTTCTTTGTTTCTTTTTTTCTTCTCCTTTTTTTCCTTTTCTAGTTCTAATTGAGAATTTCGTATGATTCTGTTTTCTTTCCTATCTTAACATATCAGTTATATTTCCTTCTTTTTAAATCTTCAGTGATTATCCTAGAAATTGCAATATACATTTAAAATTAATTCAGATTCTGTTTCAAATAGCTTTATACCACTTTATAGGTAGTGCAAGTACAGGCACACCTTGGAGATATTGTGGGTTCAGTTCCAGACCACTGCAATAGGCAAATATTGCAATAACATGGGTCACATGAATTATTTGCTTTCTCAGTGCATATAAAAGTTATGTTTACACTGTATTATAGCCTATAAAGTGTGCAATAGCATCATGTCTAAAAAGCAATGTACATACCTTAATTAAAAATACTTTATTGCTAAAAAATGCTAAACATCATCTTGGCCTTTTATGAGTCATAATTTTTTGTTGGTGGAGGGTCTTGTGTTGATGTTGATGGATGCTGACTCTCAGGTTGGTAGTTACTGAGGGCTGGGGTGGTTGTGGTAATTTATTAAAATAAGACAACAATGAAGTTTGCTGAACAGATTGACTCTTCCTTTTACAGACAATTTCTCTATAGCATACAATACTGTTTGATACCATTTTATCCTCAGTAAAATTATTTTTTTTTCAAAATTGAAGTCAATCTTCTAAAACCCTGCCACTGCTTTATCAACTAAGTTTATGTAATATTCTAAATCCCTTGTTGTAACTCAACAATTTCCCAGCATCTTCACCAAGAGTAGATTCCACTTAAGAAAACACATTCTTTGCTCATTCATAAGACACAACTCCTTATCTGTGAACGTTTTATCATGAGATTGCAGCAATTCAGTTACATTTTCAGAATCCACTTCTAATTCTAGTTCTCTTGCTATTTCCACCACATTTGTGGTTACATTATGCACTGAAGTCTTTAACCCCTCAAACTGATCCATGAGGATTGGAATCAACTTCTTTCCAACTCCTGTTATTTTGACTTCTTCCAATTAATCACAAATGTTCTTAATAGCTCTAGAATGGTGAATCCTTTCCAAAAGGTTTTCAATTGGCTTTGCCCAGATTCATCAGAGGAATTACTATTTATGGCAGCTATAGCCTTACAAAATGTATTTATTTAATAATAAGACTTGAAATTTGAATTTACTCATTGACCCATGGGCTGCAGAATGGATGTTGTATTAGCAGGCATGAAAACAACACTAATATTGTACATCTATTTCAGGGCTCTTGGGTGACCAGGGGCATTGTCAGTAAGCAGTAATATTTTAAAAGGGATCTTTTTATCTGAGCTATAGCTCTTAACAGTTGGCTTAAGATATTCAGTAAACCAAGTGTTGTATTCCGGGCTTTGTTGTTCCATTTATAAAGCACAGGCCTAGTAGATTTAGCATAATCCTTAAGGACCCTAGAATTTTCAGAATGGTAAATGAGCCTTGGCTTCAACTTCAAGTCACCAGCTACATTAGCCCCTAGAAAGAGAGTCAGTCTGTCCTTTGAATCTTTGACTCCAGCCTTGACTTCTCCTCTCTAGCTATGAAAGTTCTTGATAGCATCTTCTTTCAGTATAAGACTGTTTCATCTGCATTGAAAATCTGTTTTTCAGTGCAGCCACCTTTATTAGTTACATTAGCTAGATCTTCTGGATATCTTGCTGCAGTTTTTACATCAATGCTTGCTGCTTCACCTTGCACTCATATTATGGAGATGGCTTCTTTCCTTAAACCTCAGGAACCAACCTGTGCTAGCTCCAAACTTTTCTTCTGCAGCTTCTTCACCTCTCTCAGCCTTCATAGAATTGAAGAGAGAGAGAGACTTACTCTGGATTAGGGTTTGGCTTAAGGGGATGTGGTGGCTGATTTGATCTTCTATCCAGACCACTAAAACTTTCTCCATGTCAGCAGTAAGTCTATTTTGCTTTCTTTCTTTTTTAAAAAAAATTAATTAATCAATTAATTATTTTTTAATAGATCTTTATTGGAGTATAATTGCTTCACAATACTGTGTTAGTTTCTGTTGCACAAAAAAGCAAATCAGCCACATGCATACACATGTCCCCAGATCCCCTCCCTCTGGAGCCTCCCTCCCATCCTCCCTATCCCACCCCTCTATGTCATTGCAAAGCACCGAGCCAATCTCCCTGTGCTATGCTGCTGCTTCTCACCAGCCAACTCTTTTACATTCAGTAGTGTATATATGTCGATGTTACTCTCATTTCTCCCCAGCTTTGCCCTCCCACCCCATGTCCTCAAGTCCATTTTCTATGTCTACCTCTTCATTCCTGCCCTGCAACTAGGTTCATCAGTACTTTTTTTTTTTTTTTTAGTTTCCATATATATGCATTAGCAAACAGTATTTATTTTTCTCTTTCTGACTTGCTTCACTCTGTATGACAGGCTCCAGGTCCATCCACTTCACTACAAATAACTCAATTTAGTTACTGTTTATGGTTGAGTAATATTCCATTGTATATCTGCGCCACATCTTTATCCATTCATCTGTCAATGAACACTTAGGTTGCTTCCATGTCCTGGCTATTGTAAATAGAGCTGCAATGAACACTGTGATACATGTCTCTTTTTGAATTATGGTTTTCTCAGGGTATATGCCCAGTAGTGGGATTGCTGGGTCATACGGTAGTTCTATTTTTAGGTTTTAAGGGACTTCCATACTGTTTTCCATAGTGGTTGTATCAATTTACATACCCACCAGCAGTGCAGGGGGGTTCCCTTTTTGCTACACCCTTTCCAGAATTTATTGTTTCGAGATTTTTTGAAAATGGCCATTCTGACAGGCATGAGGTGATACCTCATTGTAATTTTGATTTCATTTCTCTAATAATTAGTGATGTTGAGCATCTTTTCATCTGCCTCTTGGCAATCTGTATGGCTTCCTCAGTGAAATGTCTATTTAGGTATTGTGCCCATTTTTTAACTGGATTGTTTGTTTTTTTTGATATTGAGCTCCATGAGCTCTTTGTATTATTTGGAGATTAATCCTTTTTCTGTTGTTTCATTTGAAAATATTTTCTCCCATTCTGAAGGTTTTCTTTTTGTTTTGTTTTTGGTTTCCTTTGCTGTGCAAAAGGTTTTAAGTTTATTTAAGTCCCATTTATTTATTTATTTTTATTTCCATTTCACTAGGAGGTGGGTCAAAAAAGATCTTGCTGTGGTTTATGTCAAAGAGTGTTTTTCCTATGTTTTCATCTAAGAGTTTTATAGTGTCTGGTCTTACATTTAAGTCTTTAATCCATTTGGAGTTTATTTTTGTGTATGATGTTAGGTAACATTCTAATTTCATTCTTTTACATGTAGCTGTCCTGTTTTCCCGGTACGACTTACTGAAGAGGCTGCCTTTTCTCCATTGTATGTTCTTGCCTACTTTGTCGTAAATTAGGTGCCCATATATGCATGGATTTTATTTCTGGACATTCTATCTTGTACCATTGATCTATGTTTCTGTTTTTGTGCCAGTACCATACTGCCTTGATTACTGTAGCTTTGTGCTATAGTTTGAAGTCGGGGAGCCTGATTCCCTCAACTCTGTTTTCCTTTCCCAAGATTGCTTTGGCTATTTGGGGTTTTTGTGTTTCCATACAAATTGTAAAATGTTTGTTCTAATTCTGTGAAGAATGCCATTGGTAGTTTGAGAGGGATTGCAATGAATCTGTAGATTGCTTTGGGTAGTATAGTCGTTTTCACAATATTGATTCTTCCAATCTAACAACATGGTATATTTCTCCATCTCTTTATGTCATCTGTGATTTCTTTCAGCAGTGTTTTATAGTTTTCTGAGTACAAGTCTTTTGCCTCCTTAGACAGGTTTATTCCTAGGTATTTTATTATTTTTGTTGCAGTGGTAAATGGGAGTGTTTCCTTATTTTCTCTTTCTGATTTTTCATTGCTGGTGTATAGGAATGCCAGAGATTTCTGTGCACTAATTTTCTGTCCTGCAACCTTACCAAATTCATTGATTAGTTCTAGTAGTTTTCTGGTGGCATCTTTAGGATTTTCTCTGCATAGTATCATGTTGTTGGCAAACTGACAGTTTTACTTCTTCTTTTCGAATTTGATTCCTTTTATTGCTTTTTCTTCTCTGACTGCTGTTGCTAGGACTTCCAAAACTATGTTGAATAAAAGTGACGAGAGTGGACATCTTTGTCTTGTTTCTGACTTTAGTGGAAATGCTTTCAGTTTTTCACCATTGAGTATGATGCTTGCTGTGGGTTTGTCATATACGGCTTTTATTATGTTGAGGTAGGTTCACTCTATGCCCATTTTTTGGAGAGTTTTTATCGTAAATCGGTGTTGAAATTTGTCAAAAGCTTTTTCTGCAACTGTTGAGATGATCATATGGTTTTTATTCCTTAATTTGTTAAAGTGGTATGTCACATTGATTGATTAGTGTATATTGAAGAAGCCTTGCATCCCTGGGATAAATCCCACTTAATCATGGTGCATGATCTTTTTAATGTGTTGTTGCTTTCTGTTTGCTAGTATTTTGTTCAGGATTTTTACCTATGTTCATCAGAGATATTGGTCTATAATTTTCTTTTTTAGTGATATCTTTTTCTGCTTTTGGTATCAGGGTGATGGTGGCTTTGTAGAATGAATTTGGGAGTGTTTCTCCCTCTACAATTATTTGGAAGAGTTTGGGAAGGATGGATGTAGGTCTTCTGTAAATGTTTGATAGAATTCACCTGCAAAGCCATATGGTCCTGGACTTTTGTTTGTTGGAAGATTTTTAATTATGGTTTCAATTTCATTACTTGTGATACGTCTGTTTATATTTTCTAATTCTTCCTGGTACAGACTTGGAAAATTGTACATTTCCAAGAATTTTTCCATTTCTTCATGGTTGTCCATTTTATTGGCATATATTTTTTGTAGTAGTCTCTTATAGTCCTTAGTATTTCTGCAGTGTCAGTTGTGATTTCTCCTTTTTCATTTCTAATTTTATTGATTTGCATCCTCTCCCTTTTTTTCTTGATGAGTCTGGCTAAGGGTTTATTGATTTTATCTTCTCAAAGAACCAGCTTTTAGTTTTATTGGTCTTTGCTATTGTTTTCTTTATTTCTATTTCATTTATTTCTGCTCTGATCTTTATGATTTCATTCTTTCTACTGACTTTGGGTTTTCTTTGCTCTTCTTTCTCTAGTTGTTTTAAGTGTAGGGTTAGATTGTTTATTTGAGATTTTTCTTATTTCTTGAAGTGAGATTGTATTGCTATAAACTTCCCTCTTAGAACTGTTTTTGCTGCATCCCACAGATTTTGGGTCATCATGTTTTCATAGTAATTTTTTCTATGTATTTTTTAAAATTTCTTCTTTGATTTCATCAGTGATCTCTTGGTTATTTAGTAGCACACTCTTTAGCCTCCATGTATTTGTGATTTTTACAGTTATTTTTTTTTTCCTGTAATTGATTTCCAATCTCATAGTGCTGTGGTCAGAAAAGATGCTTGATATGATTTCAATTTTCTTAAATTTTCCAAGGCTTGATTTGTGACCCAAGATGTGATCTATCCTGGAGAATGTTCCATGCACACTTGACAAAAAAGTGTATTCTGCCACTTTTGGTTGGAATGTTCTATAAATATCAATTAGTTGTATCTAGTCTCTTGTGTCATTTAAAGCTTGTGTTTCCTTATTTATTTTCTGTTTGGATGATCTGTCAATTGGTGTGAGTTGGGTGTTAAAGTCCCCTACTATTGTTGTGTTATTGTCGATTTTCCCTTTTATGGTTGTTATCATTTGCCTTCTGTATTGAGGTGTTCTTATACTGAGTGCATAAACATTTAAAATTGTTATATCTTCTTGTTGGTTTGATCCTTTGATCATTATGTGGTGTCCCTCCTTATCTCTTGTAACAGTCTTTATTAAAGTCTATTTTATCTAATATGAGTACTGCTACTCCAGCTTTCTTTTGATTTCCATTTGGATGGAATATCTTTTTCCATCCCCTCACTTTCAGTCTGTATGTGTCCCTAGGTCTGAAGTGGGTCTCTTGTAGACAGCATATATATGGGTCTTGTTTTTGTATCCATTCAGCCAGTCTGTGTATTTTGGTTGGGGCATTTAATCCATTTACATTCAAGGTTATCATCGATATGTATGTTTCTATTACCATTTTCTTAATTGTTTTGGGTTTGTTTTTGTGGGTCTTTTTCTTCTCTTGTGTTTCCCGCTTAGAGAAGTTTCTTTAGCATTTATTGTAAAGCTCGTTTGGTGTTGTTGAATTCTCTTAGCTTTTGGTTGTCTGAAAAGCTTTTGACTTCTCCATTGAATCTGAATGAGATTCTTTCTGTGTAGAGTAATCTTGGTTGTAGGTTTGTCTCTTTCATCACTTTAAGTGTATCATGCCACTGCCTTCTGGCCTGCAGTTTGTGCTGAAAAATCAGCTGATAACCTTATGGGGATTCCTATGTATGTTATTTTTTGTTTTTCCCTTGCTGCTTTTAATATCTTTTCTTTGAATTTAATTTTTGTTAGTTTGATTAATATGTGTCTTGGTGTGTTTTTCCTAGGGTTTATCCTGAATGGGAGTCTCTGTGCTTCCTGGACTTAGGTGACTATTTCCTTTCCCATGTTAAGGAAGTTTTCAACTATAATCTCTTCAAATATTTTCTCAGACCATTTTTTTTTCTCTTCTTCTTCTGGGACCCTCCAGAATGTTAGTGTATTTAGTGTTGTCCTATAGGTCTCTGAGATTGTCTTCAATTCTATTCATTCTTGTTTTTTTTATTCTGCTCCTCGGCAGTTATTCCACCATTTATCCTTCCTGCTCACTTATTCGTTCTTCTGCCTTAGTTATTCTGTTATTGATTCCTTCTAGTGTATTTTTCATTTCAGTTATTGTGTTGTTCATCTCTGTTTGTTCTTCAGTTCTTCTAGATCTTTGTTAAACATTTCTTGTATTTTCTCATTCCATGCTTCCATTCTACTTATGAGATTCTGGATCTTTACTATCATTACTCTGAATTCTTTTTCAGGTTGATTGCTTATTTCCTCTTCATTTATTTTGTCTTGTAGTTTTTTTACCTTGCTCCTTCATCTGTGACATGTTTTCTTGCTGTCTCATTTTTTGTTTTTGTTTTTTTTAATGAGTAGGATTGTGTTCCTCTCTTACTGGTTGTTTGGCCTGAGGCTTCCAACACTGGGGTTTGTAGGCTATTTGGTACAGCTGGGTCTTGGTGCTGAGATGAGGAACTCCATGATACCTCACTCCAATGAATATTCCCTGGGGTCTGAGGTTCTCTGTTAGTTCAGTAGTTTGGACTCAGAGCTCCGACCACAGGAGCTTTGGCCCCACCCCAGGCTCATGAACCAGGATTCCGTAAGCTGCCTGGGGCAGCAAAAAAAACCAAAAGAATAAAAACCAACCATAACAAAGTAAAAAATAAAATTAGACTAGGAAGCTCACAGATATATTAGGAAGAATATAAAAATAAAAATATAGATGAATCAACAACAAGAAGGTACATCAGGACCACAATAGTAAAAAAGAGGAGGAGGGAAAAGAAAAAAAAAAAAGACGGGAAAATATCTTGGCTGTGGAGAGCAGGGCCTAAGCAAGTGTGAGTTTCGGGTGGTGGGCATGGCCAATGCTCAGTACCCACAGGGCTGTAAAAGCCCCTGGGGGCCGTGGGGAGTGGCTCTTAGGCTCAAGGAACAGAAGGGGTCCAGGCGTTCCCTCCACCCCTGGTCTCAGAGGCAGGGGACATCACTTGGGAGGACAGCAGGCTTCCTCGGCTCAAGTGGGCTGGGCAAATGCCCTCCTCTCCTCTCCTGCTCCTCTGGTCTGGGAGGGTCCCTCCCACCTACCTCCCCTGATCTCCCCAGCCGACTTCCTATAACCGCAAGGACCCATGTGGCCTGGAAGCAGTTTGGGGGGGGCAGGGGATTGGCCTGGGATCTCAACAGGCTCCTTGTGCCTGAGTGGGCGGGGCAATCTCCCTCCACTCCTCTCCTGCTCCTCCTGGATGGCTCCTCCCACCTGACTCTCCTGATCTCTCCGACCTTCCTCTTTTGTCTCCAGGACCCACACGGCCTGGATGGGGTTTTGAAAGGGAGTTACCAGCCTGGGAGCTCAACAAGTTCCCCAGCCCGAGTGGGCTAGGTGATCACCCTCCATTCCTCTCCCACTCTTCCTGGAGAGTCCCTCCCACCTGCCTCTCCTGATCTCCCTGGCCTCAGGGGTGATGATCCTGTCTGGTCTCCACTTCTCCTCTCCCCTCAGTCCCCCTACATCCTACCAGTTCACTTCAGGGTTCTTCCCATCTCCTTGGGCATCAGAGTCCCCCACCAGCGGCCTGCAGGAGCTCTAGTTGTGGGGAGACACTAACTCCATGTCTTCCCACACCACCATCTTGACTCTGCCTCCTATTTTGCTTTCTTACCATGTGTGTATTCACTGGAGTAGCACTTTTAATTTCCTTCAAAAACTTCTTTGCATTCACAACTTGGCTAACAACTTGTTGCAAAAGGCATAGCTTTTGGTCTATCTAGATTTTAGGCATGCTTTCCTCATTAAACTTAATCATTTCTAGCTTTTGATGCATAGTGAGAGAGGTGAGGCTCTCCTTTTCACTTGAACATTTAGAAGCTATTGTAGGGTTATTAATTGGCATAATTTCAATATTGTTGTGTCTGGGGAATAGGGAAGCCCAAGGAGAGGAAGAGAGAAAGGGAAATAGCTGGTCGGTAGAAGAGTCAGTACACACAATATTTATCAGGTAAGTTCACCATCTTATATGGGATTGGTTTGTGACACCCCAAAACAATTATAGATCACCATAAAAAATATAATAACAATGAAAAGTTTGAAATTTCATGAGAATTATTAGAATGTGAAACAGAAACATGAAGTAAGCAAATCCTGTTGGAAAAATGGCCTGATAGATTTGCTCAAGGTGGGGTTACCACAAACTTTCAATTTGTAAAAAATGCAATTTGTGAAGAACAATAAAATGAAACACAATGAAGTGAGGCATGCTTGTAACTCAAAACAGGGTATTGTTTTATTCCTCCCTCCCATACTTTATAACATTGATGTCATTCATTTTACTTATTCATAAGCCATACTTCCTAAATACATCACTGCTATTAGTATTTTGAAGTAATTCATATATTATATTAATTAAAAATAAAAAATAATAAATATAGAATATTTTATTTTACCTTCATTCATTTCCTCTCTAACTCTTCTTTACTTTATGTAGATCCAAGTTTCTAATTTATATCATTGAAGAACTTTTTACATTTATTGCAGGTAGGTCTTACGGTAACAAATTACCTCAACTTTTGTTTGCCTGAGAAAGTTTAATTCTCTTTCACTTTTGAAATATAATTCATCCTGCATAGAGAATTCTAAGTTGGTGTCTTAATTTTTCTCTTTCAACACTTTAAATAATTCACCCCACTCTCTTCTTGTTTGCATGGTTTCTGAAGAGAATTCTGATATAATTTTAATTTTTGTTTCTTTGTAAGTAAGGTTTTGTGTTTTTTTTTTTTTTTCCCTCATGGCTACTTTTAAGATTTTCCTTTATCTTTGTTTTTTTTTTTTCAATTTAAATATGATATGTATATGTCTAGATTTTTTAGTATTTATCCTGTTTGGATTTCTCTGAGCTTCCTGGATCTCTGTTTTATTGTCTGTCATTAATTTTAGAATATTATCAGTCACTATTGCTGCAAATATTTCTTCTGTTCCTTTCTTTCTCTTTTTTGGTATTCCAATTATGTGTATGTTACACCATTTGTAATTGTCTCACGTTTCTTGGATATTACTTTCCTCTTTTCTATTCTTTTATTTTTCTGTATCTCAGTTTTATGTTTCTATTGACATATATTAAACTTCACTCATCCTTTCCTCAGCCATGTACAAGGTGACAAACCCATTAAAGGCATTCCTCATTCCTGTTACAATTTTTTGCTAACATTTCCTTTTGATTTTTTCAAAGAGTTTTTTTATCTCTGCTTGCATTACCCATCTGTTTCTGTGTGTTGTCCACTGTTTCCTTTATAGCCTTAGCCTTTTTAACATCATTATTTTACATTTCTAGCCTGATAATTCTAAAATATTTGCCATATCTGAGTCTGGTTTTGATGCTTGCTTTGTATCTTCAGACTATGTTTTTTGCCTTTTAGTATAACCTTTAATTTTTTTGTTGAAAGCCAGACATGATGTATTGGGTAAGTGGAACTAAGGTACCCATTTACACAAATTGATATGTCTTCTTATTGCTTATGCCTACCTGTGACTTGTAGAGCTAAAACTTGGAAAATCCTCAAACTGAGTTGAGTTTGTTCACCTTTCTCAGAGCATCCAAATTAATAAAAGGGGAAAAATATTAAATTATGAACACTGAATCTGTATGCCTCTGGTTATATTTTATATTTTTTTGCTATAGAAACTGTATTGAATTCTCAATGTCTAGAAGCCTTAGATAAATAAAATTTTAATGTCCACTAAAAATTGTGGCAAGGTTGTCACATTGGTTCAGAACAATAGATTTGTGTCAGGGGGAAGTCATCACCCATCACTGTGGGTAATGCAGCTTTCAGTTCAGTTAATTTTTGGTAAAAATGAACAATACACCACAAATTCAGCAAATTTAGCAAGGGGTTCTGGATGATCTCTATAACTTCAAAGTTCCATTTTACTTGACATAATCTCTTGAAAAGAAAACAAACTTTATTTTCTCACATAAATTTCAAATTTAAAACAGAGAAATGATAAAAAACAACTATAATATTGATGGAGAGTTTGTCTCTCTCTTTAAAATGGGAACACTTTACTCTCAGAGACAAAAGATGGTTAATTTACCCTTCTTATTTTCATAGTAATTCACTCATTTAGCAAGTATTTATTGAAAACCTATTATGTACCAGGGACTGTTTAGGTGTTAGAGGTATGAAAGTCTGTCTGTGATATCCCTGCTGTCAATGAGTTTATATTCTAATAATGTGTGTGGCAGAAAGTAAATACACAAAAAAATAAATACATGGTAAAATATCAAGTGCACATAACTAATAAGAAGACACGCTGATTTGTGTTACTGAGTGAAAAAGGGATGAGAATTACTATTTTAGATCAGGTGGTCAGAATATTTCTCTCTGGAGAGGTGACATTGAACAGAGATCTGAATAAAGTTGCATTGTAGTCAGAATAAACAGGTCATGAAAAAGTGTTCAAATTATTGTTTGACATAATGGAGGAATATAAAAAAGGCCCATGCAGGTGGACACTATTCAGAAGTTGCCAGATGACCTGAAATTGATGTACACTATTCAGAAGTTGCCAGATGACCTGAAATTGATGTCTATGTGGCTTTAGCCAGTGATTCCCAAATGTGGAGGCAAATTAGAATGACCTGGGATTTTTAAAAACCACTAATGTCTGAATTCTACCAGTAAACATTTTGACTTAATTAGTATTGTGTGCAACTTAGGCAGCTGAATTTTTAAAAATTTACCCAGTGATTCTGATAGGCAGCAAAGTTTGGCAACTTAGCTATGCTCTAAGCTGTCTTTCAATCTTTGGACAGCATAAATATTAAATTACATAACATAACACAAAAAATCAACTTCATAATCTTGCCTCAGTTTCTCCCAAATCATATCTGCCACTATATCTTTTGCTGTATTCATCAGATTTCCCAGGTCCTTCTTCTTCTCAGTGCTTCTGCTTATGCTGGGTATTATATGCCTGAATTTTCTTTCTTTTTGTCCACTTTCTCTCTTTGAGTAACTCCCAATTTAAATTTAATTTCAGATGTCCCTTGTGTAGTATTCTACATTTCCCAGACTAGTGTGCCCATTACCCCAGTTTCCCTGCACAATCTGTTGACCCTTGTTGTTCCAGCATAATTATCAATAATGACTCCCATTTTACTCACAAAAAAATCCAGTTTGTTCCATAATTTTTATGGCCATGTTTTAATCTGTGTTCCCACAGTTCATATGTTTATAATTTGTCAGAACATACCAAAATTTTTAATTAACTTTGGTACATCCTTTACTATTTTGTGAACTCTGTAAGGGTAAGACCACACTATATTTTGTTTTGTAACCCCCATAACAAGCACATGACACAATAGATATTCACATAAATTGTTGAATTGATTTAATGGATGTATAGAAGTTAATGTATATGAGGAATAGTGTAGTATTTTAATAAAATGGTCTCAAATATTTATATATTTAATTTAAAAACTATTTTAATTCTTACACTTCTGGCCAATATTCAATCAGCTGTCTAGAATATTATGATTGAATTTGCACAAATCCAATTAAGGTCACATCTGCAACACAGTGACAATGATTTTACCAATATAGTCTGAAGCAAATTGAGGTCAGTGTACATTTTCTCATAACCTTGTTCTTAGCTTTTCTTCCATGAACTGCAGAAGGTTTCAATTTACTGAAGCACCGAGGTAGGCAAGATCCAATCAAAGTAAAAGCAAAATCAATAAATGCTAACCTCGAAGGGCTAAATAGTAGTGACATCAGTCATGAAGAAAAGTTGTTTGTAGGTTTGAAACACTATTGTTCTGTAATGTAGGAGAATAAAACTGCAACTATGACTCTGATATATTTAAGTTTTATTTAGCCTAATGTATTTAACATGCAGACAAAGAGATTCAAACTTAACTGTATTATTTTGATAGACTAGTGCTTAACAAGGAAAGAAAAATTTGATCTTTTCATTATAATATGAAAATATTTTGTTATTGTAACATTTTTTGATAATATATTCTAAAAAATGATCACTTAGAAAATGCTTTTAATGTTTGTGGTAATATTTACATAAATTGTTATTTCTTTTAAAATTAATACTTTTAAGGTATATGTGCAAAGGTATACATGGATTTTACACCTAGAGCAAAATGTATTAAATATAAAGGAAAAGCAGAACTATATATCAAAAAATATATAGAAAAGTGGTTAAAAGCACACACGTTTGAGTCCCAACTTTGCTAACTTATTAATCTTATTTTTGTATATGTAACACAATACTACTTATCTAATATGGTATTTTGAGGATTTTGTAGTACAGGAACATATCAGATACCCCTTAAATATTTATAAAATAAATGAATAAATGACAGCATACAATAGTAAAGAATCAACAAATTAGTGGCATACAAGGGGAGGACACTGATTTTTCCATCAATAATTTTGTGAAGATTAAATGAGTAAAATTATTTGAGTACCAAATATAACTTGTGACACAGTTTTTCTTCAGTTCATTTTTATCAATTTTAATATTGCCATCCATTTCCTTTCACTGATTCATAAATCAACCATGGGTAATTGCTCTATTTGACAACTTTTGACTCACAAAACCATTGGTTTTATATTCAATCTAATAGTTTCATTCCTCATACACTTCAAATTCCTACAAAGATTATCATCTTGCATGTATTTTTTAAATCTGTGGAAATAAAATTAAGGTAAGAATTATACACATCTTGTGTTCAATATGATCACATAGAAAGCTATAACCCTGAACTCATGACAATATTGTAAATTGGTTTTTACACTACTCTATCACACAGTTCATTGTACCATATCCAGTACAAGGACCATCATACTCTCATTTACATTTAGGTTATTTTTTCAATACTTCTACACCATTGTAAAATGCCTGATCTTTAAACTAAACCTCTAGTATAGCATAGATATTTCTATAGGATGAATGTTGATTCATAATATTATATTTAAGCACACTTGTTTTTGAGCAGTGTGTGCTTTTCCCAGAAAAGTTTATAACTCATCCAGGAAAGAGGTTTGTTTTAAGACAGTGTCCTGAAACTAGGAAGATGAGGCTTACATATCTTTGCTCAGGGACAGACATGTTTAAGAACATCACATTCATATGCCACACAAATTGGGTTGGGACCAATAAGGATAATATCCTCTCTCATTTTTACCCTTTTGGTATCACTTAAGACCTAATACAATTTTGATGAATCTAGTCTGATCTCATCTCTTGCAAGTGGAGGATGACAGTGTCAAGCAGATAAGTGCATTAAAGAGAAAGCAGGGATCCTTTAGAACCCTATATTACCATGTTAACTGATTGACGATCCCAAGGTTAAGATAAACAGTAGGGACACCAGAAGGTGGCCTAATGCAGTCTAGCTGCACTTTTCATCACATATTGTCCCTTCTTTGACAACTTAAATAATTTGTATTATTCAGCCTTAAATGAAGGAAATCCTGCCATTTGTGTCAACATGGATGAATCTGGAGGACACTATGCTAAGTGAAATAAGCCAGACACAGACAGACAAATACTGCATAACCTCACTTATATGTGGAATTTTAAAAAGTCAAGCTCATACTAAGAGAGAGTAGAATGGTACTTGCTGGGCATTGTGGGTGGGGGGAATGGAGGATGCTGGTCAAATGGTACAAACTTTCAGTTATAAGATGAATAAGTTCTGGATACCTAATGTACAATATGGTGACTATAGTTAATAATAGTGTACTATATATTTGAAATTTGGTAAGAGAATAGATCTCAAGTGTTCTCATCACACACACAAAGGTAGCTATGAGAGGTGAAGTATATGTTAATTAGCTTGTTTCTGGTAATCATTTCACAATGTATATGTATATGAAAACAGTAGGTTGTATACTTAAATATCTACAATTTTTATTTGTCAGTAATTTCTCAATAAACCTGGGGACAAAAAATAAATTTTTCTTTCAAAGGCTGAAGAAATAATTTTAGAGAAACATATTTTTTTCTACAAATTGAAAAGAAAAATAGTTATTTTTATTATTACCTTGACCATGAGATTTCATTAAAACAATCAGGTTTTCACTCTAGAAAATAATATAATGGTATGATCAATAAATGTTGGTTTCTGAAATAGGTTTATAGGTAGAATGAATACGACTTTATTGTATGTTTTATAGTCAGTGTTCAATATTTGATGCCAGAAAGCCCCCTGGTTGGGGGAGGGCAACACATGGCAGTCAAATCTCCGCAGCTGCAACTAGCATCACGGTGATGAGAAGTTGTTTCATGTTTGTTGTTTTGTTTTGGTTTTTGCTCAACTGAAATCAAAGAAGCTAACAAAACTAGAAGGGCAATCTGTGCCAGGAAGAGAGGTGTAAATAAAAATCCAATACATCAACTGGGAAGTCTAGATATTACTGAAATGATAGGGCTAGAAACAAATATCACAGCAGCTGTAATCCAAGAAAAAGATAATAGCATGAGAAAGCTTCAAGAGGGCATAAGTCTTGTCTGTCATAATTCAGACCTATCTGCTTTTTTAAATGAAAGAACAAACACACTAATGAGTTGTTTTTTTTTTTTTTAAGTGACTGACTGAAGGAAAAAAATAAGTTAAAAGTAAATGAGAGGGACTTCCCTGGTGGTGCAGTGGTTAAGAATACACCTGAAAGTGGAGGGGACACAGGTTTGAGTCCTGGCCCAGGAAGATCCCACATGCTGTGGAGCAATTAAACCCATGCACCATAACTACTGAGCCTGTGCTTTGGAGACCATGAGCCACAACTGCTGAGTATGAGTGTCACAACTACTGAAGCCTGAGTGCCTAGAGCCTATGCTCTGCAGCAAGAGAAGCCACTGCAATGAGAAGCTCACGCACTGCAACAAAAAGTAGCTCCTCCTCGCTGCAACTAGCAAAAACCCGTGTACAGCAAAGAAGACCCAATGTAGCCAAAAAATAAATAAATGAGTGAATAAAATTTTTTTTAAAAAGTACATGAGGGAGAGATCAAGATGACAGAGGAGTAGGAAGCAGAGTTCACCTCCTTCCACAGAAACATTGAAAATACATCTACAAGTGGAACGATTAAGGTAGATTAGCTACTGAGCACCAACAGGAGACCTCAGACGTCCAAAAAGACAAGAAAACCTACACGTAACCAGGTAGGACAAAGGGAAAAAGAAAAAGAAGGAATCAGAACCAGTCCTGTGCCCTGTGGAGGGAGCTGTAAAGGAGGAAAGGTTCCTGTACCTTGGGTAGTCTCGTCACCAGTGGGGAGATCAGCCTGGACAGAGGGGGAGCTTCAGAGCCTAAGAAGAGAGAGCAGAAACTGGTTTGTGGAAGGCAAAATTGGGAGTAACCTTCATAGGGGGTCGCCACCACCACACTGCACTCCCCAAACTAAGATACTCCTCTTTTGGTGAGCGTTGGGTTCGGGTGCTTGAAGCTCAGACTCCAGAGTTCAGTCCCAGGGAGAGGCCCAGGGTTAGGAGTGGAAACAGCCTGAAGAGGTTGAGCCATGGCAGTGGAGGGTGTACTAGGAAAAAGCTTGGTCCTGCCAGAGAGGCAAGGCACCATTATTGGGAGTTGTATGAGGAGAGGGGCAGGGCCACCATAAGAGCTTATTTCCCTGTGAATGCCCGCAGGCAACAAGACACCACCTATGGGAGTTCCAGGGGCTGGCGTGAGTTGCCACCACCATCTCGGGCTCCAGAGGCAGACACTGGTTGCCTCTTCTAGATACACAGGCAGACATCAGACCCTGCCCTTGCTGATCCAGAAGGGCATGGACAGCTCCTGCCACTAGGAATTCCACCAGAGGGCCCCAGAACCTGCCATGCTGACCTGGAAGGGTACAGAAACTCCTGTCAATAGGAATTCTGCCAGTGGGCCCCCAGACCTGTCCACCCTGTCCCAAGGGGGAAGATAGATTCCACAACTAGGAAATATGTCAGTCAGTGCCAAAACGTGCCCTGCGGCCCTGGGAGTGTGCAGATAGCTCCCTCAATAGGAGATCTGTCAACGGGTTCCAGGACATTCCCCACCATCCCAGGAGCATGGATAGCTTTTGCTACTAGAAAATCTGCCAGTGGGTGCCAGGACCCGTCATACTGTCCTAGGAGGGCATGGATAGCTGCCACTACTAGGATATCTGTCAGTGGGTGCTGGGACCTGTCCCACTGTCTTGGGAGCATGTAGATAGCTCTCGCTACTAGGAAATCCATCAGCAGGTACCAGGACCTGCCCACTCTGTCCCAGGAGGGCACGGATAGCTCCCCCACTAGGAAACCACCCAGAGGAAGGGCTGAAACCACAGCTGAGCCCCAGGGGCCATGTCACTAAGGAAGAAAAGCTGAAATCTCTCCTCACTGCTGCACACTGTGGAGTTATGGCTGCACACTGTGGAGTTACATCTCCACTGATGGTTTCCTAAATTTAGCACCTGTGAAACAGCTGAAAGGACAACAAGTGCTCCTACAGCTGGGATGGGTCTAGCGTTAGCAGCTCTGGGGTTTGTGGACCCGTACGTGTGGGGCTTGATCCAGGCCAGAGTCTGAGCTGCCTCTATATGTCCCACAGTGGGTCCAGGTGCACAGCTACTGCAGTCCTGGGACCTGACCTCAGTGATCTGTGCCAGTGGCCTGGTGAAAACAATGCCTGAGAGTCACCTGGGCCAATTGCAAACTTACCTACAGCTAAGGCAATACTGAGAGCAGTGCCAACAACAGTGTACTTTGTGAGCCCACACAATGGACAAAAGTGGACACAACAGAACACATTCACAGGTGAACAACTCCAGAGTAAGGATACTCAGTGGCTTCTCTCCCAGTGGGAGTGCTCCAATTCCACCTACCTTGTGCTGCAGATCAGAATTACAGCTAAGAAACAGATCTCGGGGCCTCTACTACAACAACTAGGGAGCAGACCTGACCCCTGACAAGGCAGTGACAACCACAGAGCAAAGGGGAGGCTCCACTCAATATCCTGGGCAGGGTCTAGTCACCACAACACCTATCAAACCCCCTATCAAGGGGATAACGGCATAAGCCTCTAGACCAAACTCACCCAACTGGGGGCAGATACCAGAAGCAAGAGGAACTATGATGTGGCAGCCTGTGGAAAGGAGACCACAAACAGAGTAACTCTGACAAAATGAGATGACAAAGAAATTTGTTGCAGATGAAGGAGCAAGAAAAAACAAAACCTACAAGAACAACAAAAAGAAGAGGAGGTAGGCAGTCTGTCTGAGAAAGAAAGCAGAGTAATGATAGTAGAGGGTATCCAAGACCTCAAAGAATGGAGGCATGGATAGAGAAGACACAAGAAAAGTTTAACAAAGACCTAGAAGAACTAAAGAACCAACAAACAGAGATGAACAATGCAATAACTGAAATGAAAATGAAAATAGAAGGACTCAATAGCAGAATAATTGAGGCAGAAGAACAGATAAGTGACCTGGAAGACAGAATGGTGGAAATCTCTACTGTTGAACAGAGAAAAGAAAAAAAAAAAGAAAAAAATGAAGACAGTCTCAGAGACTCTGAGGACAACATTAAACACACCAACATTCGAATTATAGGGGTCTCAGAAGAAGCAGAAAAAGAGAAAAGGCCTGAGAAAATATTTGAAGAGATTATAGTCAAAAACTTACCTATGATGAGAAAGGAAATTTTGACCAAAGTCCAGGAAATGCAGAGCGGTCCATAAAGGATAAACCCAGGACAAAAAACATGCAAAGACAAATATTAATCAAACTAACAAAAATTAAATACAAAGAAAAAATATTACAAACAACAAGGAAAAAGCAACAAATAAAATACAAGGGAATCCCCATAAGTTTATCAGCTGATTTTTCTGCAGAAACTCTTGCAGGTCAGAATGGAGTTATATGATATACTTAAAGTAATGAAAGGGAAAAACCTACAACCAAGAATACCCTAACCAGCAAGGTTCTCAATCAGATTTGATGGAGAAATCTAAAGCTTTACAGACAAGCAAAAGCTAAGAGAATTCAGCACCACCAAACCAGCTTTACAACAAATGCTTAAGGACTTTCTCTAGGCAGGAAACACAAGAGAAGAAAAAAAAAGAGAAAGGGAAGAAAAAAGACCTGCAAAAAAACCCATAAAACAATTAAGAAGATGGCAATAGGAACATAGTTATCAATAATTACCTTAAACGTGAATGGATTAAATGCTCCAACCAAAAGACACGGACTGGATGAATGGATACAAAAACAAGACCTGTATATATGCTGTCTACAAGAGACCCACTTCAGACCTAGGGATACATACAGAGTGAAAGTGAGGGGATGGAAAAAGATATTCCATGCACATGGAAATCAAAAGAAAGCTGGAGTAGCAATAGTCATATAAAACAAAATAGACTTTAAGATAAAGACTGTTACAAGAGACAAGGAAGGACACTACATAATGATCAAGGGATCAATCCAAGAAGAAGATATAAGAATTGTAAGTATATATGCACCCAACATAGAAGCACCTCAATATATAAGGCAAATGCTAACAGCCATAAAAGGGAAAATTAACAGTAACACAATAATAGTGGAGGCTTTTAATACCCCAGTTACACCAATTGACAGATCATCCAGACAGAAAATTAATAGGGAAACACAGGCCTTAAATGACACATTAGACCAGGTATACTTAACTGATATTTATAGGACATTCCATCTGAAAGCAGCAGAATACAATTTCTTCTCAAGTGCACACAGAACATTCTCCAATATAGATCACACCTTGGGTCACAAATCAAACCAGAGTAAATTTAAGAAAATTAAAATGATATCAAGAATCTTTTCCAACCACAACACTATGAGATTAGAAATCAATTACAGGGAAAATAAACGTTAAAAAAAAAACACACATAGAGGCTAAACAATATGTAATTAAATAACCAATGGATCACTGAAGAAATCAAAGAGGAAATTAAAAAATAGCAAGAGACAAATGACAATGGAAACACAATGACCCAAAACTTATGGGATGCAGCAAAAGCAGTTCTGAGAAGGAAGTATATAGCAAAACAACCTTACCTCAAGCAACAAGAGACATCTCAAATAAACAAGCTAAACTCACACGTAAAGCAACCAGAGAAAGAAGAACTAGCAAAACCCAAAGAAATCATAAAGATCAGAGCAGAAATAAAAGAAATAGAGAAGAAGAAAACAATAGCAAAGGTCAATGAAACTAAAAGCTGGTTCTTTGAGAAGGTAAACAAAATTGATAAAACTTTAGCCAGACTCATCAAGAAAAAAAAGGGAGAGGATTCAAATCAATAAAATTAGAAATGAAAAATGAGAAGTTATAAATGACACTGCAGAAATGCAAAGTACCAAAAGAGACTACTACAAGCAACTATATGCCAATAAAGTGGACAACTTGGAAGAAATGGACAATATCTTAGAAAGGTACAACCTTCCAAGACTGAACCAGGAAGAAATAGAAAATATTAACAGACCAATCACAAGCAATGAAATTAAAACTGTGATTAAAAATCTTCCAACAAACAAAAGTCCAGGACCAGATGGCTTCACAGGTGAATTCTATCAAACATCTAGAGAAAGCTAACACCTATACTTCTCAAACTCTTTCAAAAAATTGCAGAGGAAGGAACACTCCCAAACTCATTCTATGTGGCTTCCATCACCTTGATACCAAAATGAGACAAAGATTTCACTAAAAAGAAAATTACAGACCAATATCACTGATAAACATAGATGCAAAAATCTTCAACAAAATATTAGCAAACAGAATGCAACAACACATTAAAATGATCATACACAATGATCAAGTGGGTTTTATTCCAGGGATGCAAGAATTCTTCAATAAACACAAATCAATCAATATGATACATCATATTAACAAACTGAAGGCTAAAAACCTCAATAGATACAGAAGTATCATTTGACAAAATTCAACACCCATTTATGATAAGATTTCTCTACAAAGTAGGCATAGAGGGAACCTACCTCAACATAATAAAGACAATATATGACAAACCCACAGCTAACATCATTCTCGATGGTGAAAAACTGAAAGCATTTCCTCTAAGATAAGGAACAAGACAAAGATGTGCACTCTAGCCACTTTTATTCAACATAGTTTTGGAAGTTCTAGCCATGGAATTCAGAGAAGAAAGAGAAATAAAAGGAATCCAAACTGGTAAAGAAGTAAAACTGTCACTGTTTGAAGATGACATAATATTATACATAGAAAATCCTAAAGATGCTACCAGAAAACTGCTAGAGTTCATCAGTGAATTTTGTAAAGTTGCCAGATACAAAATTAATGCACAGAAATCTCTTGCATTCTTATACACTAACAATGAAAGATCAGAAATAGAAGTAAAGGAAACAATCTCATTTTCCATCACATCAGAAAGAATAAATTACCTAGGAATAAACGTACCTAAGGAGGCAAAAGACCTGCATGCAGAAAACTATGAAATACTGATAAAAGAAATCAAAGATGACACAAACAGATGGAAAGATATACCATGTTCTTGGATTGGAAGAATCAATATTGTGGAAATGATTACATTACCCAAAGCAATCTACAGATTCAGTGCAATCCCTATCAAATTACCAATGGCATTTTTCATGAAATTAGAACAAAAAAATTACAATTTGTATGGAAACACAAAAGACCCCAAATAGCCAAAGCAATCTTAAGAAAGAAAAATGGAGCTGTAGAATGTGGCTCCCTGACTTCAGACTATACTACAAAGCTATGGTCTTCAAGACTGTATGGTCCTGGCACAAAAACAGAGTTAACAATCACTGCAACAAGATAGCAAATCCAATTATGAACCCACACAACTACAGTCACATAATCCATGACAAAGGAGGCAAGAATGTACAATGGAGAAAAGACAGTCTTTTCAATAAGTGGTGCTGGGAAAACTGGACAGCTACATCTAAAAGAATGATTAGAATACTCCCTAACACCATACACAAAAATAAACTTGAAATGGATTAAAGACCTAAATGTAAGCCCGAACATGATAAAACTCTTAGAGGAAAACATAGGCAGAACACTCTTTGACATAAAGCACAGCAAGACCATTTTCAATTCACCACCTAAAAAATATAAATAAAACCCAAAAGAAACAAATGAGCCCTAAATAAACTTAAAAACTTTTGCAAAGCAAAGAAAACCATCAACAAAATGAAAAGAAAGCACACAGAATGAGAGCAAATATTTCAAGTGAAGCAAACGACAAGAGATTAACCTCCAAAATGTACAAACAGCTCACGTGGCTCAATATCAAAAAATGGGTGAAAGATCTAAACAGACATTTCTCCAAAGAAGACATACAGATCACCAAAAAGCACATGAAAAGATGCTCAACATCACTAATTACTTGAGAAATGCAAATCAAAATTACAATGAGATACTACCTCAAACCAGTCAGAATGGCCTTCATCAAAATATCTACCAAAAATAAATGCTGGAGAGAATGTGGAGAAAAGCGAACCTTCCTCCACTGTTGGTAGGAATGTAAATTGGTACAGCCACTATGGAGAACAGTATGGAGGTTCCTTAAAAAACTAAAAATAGAGCTACTGTATGATCCAGCAATCCCACTCCTAAGCATATACCTGGAGAAAGCCATAATTCAAAAATACTTGCATCTCAATGTTCACTGCAGTAGCAGGATATGGAAGCAACCTAAATGTCCATCAATAGAGGAATGGATAAAGAAGATGTGCTACATATATACAATGGAATATTACTCAGCCATTAAAAAGAACAAAATAATGCCATTTGCAGCAACATGGATGGACCTAGAGATTGTCATACTGAGTGAAGTCAGACAGAGAAACACAAATATCATATGATATCACTTATATGTGGAATCTAAAAAAAATGGTACAATGAACTTATTTACAAAACAGAAGTAGAGTCAAAGTTGTAGAAAACAAACTTATGGTTACCAGGGGATAAGGTGGGGGAGGGATAAATTGGGAGATTGGGTTTGACATATACATTCTACTATATGTAAAATAGATAACTAAAAAGAACCTACTGTATAGCACAGGGACCTCTTCTCAATACTCTGCAGTGGTCTATATGGGAAAGGAATCTACAAAAAGAGTGGCTATATGTATATGTATATGAATATGAATAACTGATTCACTTTGCTGTACACTTGAAACTAACACAACATTGTAAATCAAATATACTCCAAGAAAAACTTAAAAAATTTTTGATGACCAATTATAAGTCCAAGTGTTAGAAATAAAAAAATAAATGACAGATGTTCTCCGCCACACCCCCAAAAAATAAGTGAGAAGTGTTTCCGCAGCTCATCTTAGGCTGCAGATCATTTAATAGTATCTGGTTCTTGCTTTTCAATTTTCTAATTAGACTTGAAATAGTTTTGGTAAGTTCATTTTTCCTCTTGGAAAACCAGGACCCAGCATATGAAATTCATTTTCTTTTGGTTAGTATCACATATCCATTAAGCTACCCCACTCACTCACATGCTGTTTTAGTTCTCCTGGAAATTTCTGCTTATAAGGGAGTGAAGTTTTACAGAGATTTTACCTAAAGGAATGCTAAACTGGCATAAACTTGACTTCTTTACTTTTATATAATTTTAAACTTACTACTCAGTGCAGTTTTTACGGGTCTTTTGTAGTACTGATCTCTGTGGAAATAATATCTCATTGTGCAAATTCACAAGGTTGTAGGACAATATGATTCTCAAACTCTTTTCAAATGCAATTAACTTCTTTTCTGGTTCAAACTCCCTTAGTTAAAGCAATATTTCTATGCATGAAATACAGAACTTTACTCCCATTTGTTTGAGTGACCCAAGCACATTACATCTGTATAGATCACTGGTTATTATGGTGTGTATGTCATGTAAAGAAGACCTTCAGCTTCACTGTAATGAGTCTTGGTTCACTTGGTTTTCAAATGTCCTGTCAGTTTTGGTTAAATATTGTTAAATTTGCACAGCAGAATGCAGAATGTTCATTTTGTAATTGATAGTAGGCAACGGTGGAGTGAAGCTTTTTATATTCTGTGGAAATGGAGAAGTCATATATTTTGTTGACATAAAATCCCATTATACAGAACCTTGTACAAAGAGTACAAATGATAATAATATCCTACACAGGAAGTCATAAGGTTAAATCAGACATCCTAATCTCTAATAAATACATGAATAAAATTGCCCCTAGAGTAAATTTCTTAAGATGCCTCTGAGACTTGAAATGCATTCAATATACCTTAAGAAAACATAATTTACTTTCCAGAAAATCAAGGAAGACTACATATATTATTAATCATTACTGCCTATGAGAACTAACAGAGATAATATTAGGTTTTTAAATTTTTTAAAAAATCTGTGATATAAATGCATATTAATAAGATATTTGTATTTCTTCAAGCTTAAAGTGCTTTAAATATAACTCAATTATTCTGCACCTTCATCCTGATTTAAATAAAATAAATATGTGCCATTATATATGTGCACATTATATAAATATGTGTAAAAATATGTGCCATTTTCTTATTTTTTAATTGTTTAAAATGAGACTTTTTTTTAACTCTTTTTTAAAAAATAAATTTATTTATTTTTAGTTGCATTGTGTCTTATTGCTGCTAGCGGGTTTTTCACTAGTTGCAGAGAGTGGGAGCTACTCTTTGTTGCGGTGTGCGGTTTTCTCATTGTGGTGGCTTCTCTTGTTGTGGAGCAGAGGCTTTAGGCACGTGGGCTTCAGTAATTGTGTCACGCGGGCTCAGTAGTTGTGACACACAGGCTTAGTAGCTGCGTGGCATATGGAATCTTCCTGGACCAGGGCTCAAACCTGTGTCCTCTGCATTGACAGGCGGACTCCCAGCCACTGCGCCACCAGGGAAGTCCTGACATTTTCTTTTGAATTTAGCATTTTAAATCTTTCAGCAGATTGCTAATTAGCATTATTCGAAGTTAAATTGAACAATTTTTGAAGTTAAATTACATTTTATATAACAGTAAGAAAAATATTTTTTAAAACAGTTTTAGTGGAGAATTTAGAGTTTAATGATTTTGTTATTTTATTTCATTTTTCTTTTAAAATATTGTTGATGGGCTTCCCTGGTGGCACAGTG
The DNA here is from genome assembly GCF_009873245.2 of Balaenoptera musculus. Classification (NCBI taxonomy): domain Eukaryota; kingdom Metazoa; phylum Chordata; class Mammalia; order Artiodactyla; family Balaenopteridae; genus Balaenoptera; species Balaenoptera musculus. The sequence continues at coordinate 38,469,453 of NC_045802.1, forward strand.
GTTGAGAATCTGCCTGCCAATGCAGGGGACACGGGTTCCAGCCCTGGTCTGGGAAGATCCCACGTGCCGCGGAGCGACTAGGCCCATGCGCCACAACTACTGAGCCTGCGCATCTGGAGCCTGTGCTCCGCAACAAGAGAGGTCGCGATAGTGAGAGGTCTGCGCACCGCGATGAAGAGTGGCCCCCGCTTGCCACAACTAATGCTAGGCATTAGTACACAACAGCAGTGAACAAGGCCAACCAAAACTTCATAGAAATATATCAAGTTGGAGAACAAAACATAAAACATATAATTATTAATAGGGGTTGTAATAAGCAGTGCATTGATTCTCTTCTGTATACAACGCCATACCCACTAGGTCTTGTCCTATTGCAAATACTTCTGCAGCATCTAGTTCCACACAGGCTTAAACAGCAGCTTGATGTCCATGCATGCCTTGCAGCCACAACTTCCTTGTCTTCCTAGCACCTCAGGTGCACAAACACACCTGCCACTCATATATACAGAACTCAAAAGTAAAGGAGACTTAAGGCACAGAGCAAGGTTGGGCTGACATTTGGCCAATAGGAGATATGAGCTGATAAATAAATACTTCCTTATTTCCATGCTCCCACTCTGCTCCACTCCTGCTCTCTGTAATAACATTCACAAATAGACTATTTACACAGAAAACTTTATTATAAGTGCTATTCTTGGGGGAAACTCAGGTTAAGATAATGAGCACCATAAATACCTATAAATAACAGACACTGAGAATGAGGTTGTAGAGCTAAATTACTCACCAAATAGCAATAGTAATTCTTGGCAGAAATGATGATTTCTGGCATGAAGTAATATGACATAGCTGTGCTTATTTTCACTTGTGGTTGATTGGTATGGGTAGAGGTGAAAGGTGAAGTGTTGCCTTTTGCAATGGCTCTGGTACTTTATCAATATGGACAAATGTGTAAGTATAAATACTGAGGGATTAATCTTAAATACATGTTACTAAATGAAAGAAGCCAATATGAAAAGACTACATTCTGTATGATTCCAACTACATGACATTCTGGAATATATAAAACTATGGAGACAGTTAAAAATCAGTGGTTGTCAGTAATGGTGAGAGGGAATGACTAGGTATAACATGAAAGAATTTCAGTGCAGTGAAAATACTCTGTATTAAATTATAATAATGAATGCATATCATTATACATTTGTCCAAATCCATAAAATGTACAACAACAAGAGTGAACCCTAATGTAAATTATGCACTTTGGTTAATTATCATGTGTCAGTGTAGGTTCACCGATGGTAACAAATGTACCACTCTAGTAGAGGATATTGATAATGGTGGGAGGTTATTCATGTGTGGACACAGGGAATATTTGGGAAATCTTTACATCTTTCCCTCAATTTTTCTGTGAACCTAAAAACTGCTTCTTAAAATTTACAAAAAGTTAAGTCCTTAAACAGAAAAGTGTAGGAAAATCACTTAGAACTTTTTATGACATTGTCAAAGCTTTGTCTTTTACCCTGAGCAAGATGAGGAACCAGTAGGGGGTTTAAACAGAGAGGAGCACAATATGACTTACAGTTTAGAAAGGATTACTCCAGATGCTCTATGGTAAAAAAAAACTGTAGGTACAAGGGTAGAAGATAGGAACTAGTCTATATCCAATATGCTAAATCCAGCATACTGCCTGTTTTTGTAAGGTGTTGAGCTAAGAATGTTTTTACAGATGACACTGGCAATCTCTTGGTGGATAAGGTATGCTAACAGGAAGATAATTTAAATTTTTTCATTATTAGATAGATATGTATTACAAAAAGTGTACTCAATAGTATATTTTGAATTTTTTCAATAATAATGTTTCTTCTCTTTCTATATAAGTGACTACATAATATCCTAGATTTTGCCTCTTGTCCCTGAAAGACTAAAATATAAAAACTATATTTAGTATAGTAATATATTAGTAACAGTAAATACATTAGTAAAATATTTATTTAAAATATCTAACATCTAGCCCTTTAGAGAAAATATTTGCCATCCCTTGAATTAGAAGACTACCAAATTAATCTAACCGGGACATAAGGGTGTTTCATACCTGCGTGTTTACAGTGGAAATGACATAATTCTAGAGGTAATTTAAAGGTAAAAATACACAGAATTTGCTGAGGGACTATGTATGGAATTGAGACAAAGATGGGGGACAAGAATGATATCAAGATTTTTGTCTTGAGCCAATGGAGAATGGAGTTGCCATCTCAAAATGTGGAGGGCTGTAGTGGGGTAGGTTTTAAAATTAAGATCATTAATTTATTTTTAAAATGTAAGGATTCACTGTTCTATTATATATACAAGTGAAAGTTGTGAATGGACAGTATATATATATATATAGTATATATATATATATATATATATAGTAAACACAGTATATATAGTATAGTATAGTATATAGTATATATATGTGTATATGTGTGTATATATATATATATATATATATATACTATATTGTATATAGTGTATGGTGGTACACGTAACGTGAGGACATGGAAGCACTGAATGTTGATGCCTGTTTGGAAAATCCTGGCTTAGAAAAGAAGTGAATTGAGGCAAAAATAAAATGAAAGTTTCAAAAATTTTATTTTATTTTAAACATGAAATAATTTAATTAATGTAAACTGTTGAAGGGATGGAGCCAAAGTTTTAGGCAGGTTCAAGTTAAATGAGAGAGCAGGGATAAATAACAAAGTTATGATTGATATGCTTAATAAACATGACTCAAAGGCAGTAAGATAAATACAACCCTATTGTAGCCTCCCATTGATTTTTAAAAATGAATTCAGTGAGGTAATTTTTCTCTGTCCTTTGATAAAATGTTAGAGAAGTTTCATTAATTCCAGTCCTTTTTAAGAAATGGAAATTCCTAAGATCTTTAAAATTTTCACACACAGTTTGAACTCAGTATTTAGAATTTCCAATCACAAGAAATAAAATTGTAAACTTAATTTAATGCCAAATATTTTCCCCTCCCTCATGTGGAGTCCCTTGAAGTGTAGTCTAGGAAGAAAGGTCAAATATTGACTAGAAGTTCTTGTGTGAAGTTTAGAATATGGCACTTTTCTCTGGGCATAGTCATGCTTATACATAATAGTTTCTCTTAAGTAATCACCATCTAATGTTGCTGGGGGCACCTATCATTACAGGTAGTTGCTCACTTCACTCCCTGGCTTTCTGTCTCTCCACACAGGCACTCATATTTGGAGTTCTATGGTTTTTTTCCACGTAGTCTTTTTGTGCTGGATGTAAATTGACCTCAGATAGGGATACTTTACTATGAGTTTTACATTTGATTCAGAAAAACATGCTTGAAAATTTTGGCCCCCATTCAGAGAAAAGTAGTATTCTGTCCCAGACATAGTAGAGACCTCCCTTTGCTATGCTACCCAAGTAGTTCATCTTCCTGTGTTACTCTTGGTTTCTGTTTCTTCCTATTGAAGACTTTTCTTTCTCCCTTGTTGGAATAGTACCTTTTTACAACAGCAGCTCTCTCCCAACCAGTTTCTTCACAATTCTCTTCCAGAAACCCCCTTTTCCCCTGCTTTATATTAAATTGGCCAAACCTCTTCTACAATTTTCTACCTTTAGGTTCATCATCTTACATCAGGATGTCATATCTATTGAATCCAGGTGGTCAAATTGAACCCTCTCATTTAACATTCTGTTACTTATAAATTTACTGAGAAGAGTAATAGAAAAGACTGGAAGTGTAATGGAAAATAACACAACATAAATTAAAATGTCAGACTGCCAGAATGGTTTTAATCAAAGATAATTCAGAATATTTCCCAAGTATAAGCTGAGTTTTGTTGCAAACATGCTCTGAGTAGAGTTTATGAAAACTACTCTTAATTACATATTTTAAATTTTAGAAAATATTCTATTCAACATCACATGATGTATTAGATATGTACTAATTATTTGTAATTCAATTAGATTATTTCAATTTGCAAATCACAGTGAGTAACACCAGGACACAGTAGACCTTTTATTAACCAGACATGGGCCAGGACTCCATTTTTTGCATAGGTCTCAGATGCTTTCTCTTTTTTTTATTTTTTGTTTTAACTTAAAAAATAAATGAATCAATTTTCATGACAACATTCCATGATTTTATATTTTGAATATCAGAAAATTATTTGGCTGAAGCAGGAATATATCAGAGACTTTTAGAAAGCCAACTTTCTATTAGCTAAAACACTTTAAGTAATATAATTTATAGTTTTCATCCATTTTTAAACAGCTTATTTTTGGAATGAATGAAATCTATACAGCACATAGAAGTGTTGGGGTTTGTTGGGGGAGGGACTGTCTCCAACAAACAGGAATGTTACAGGAATAGAAGAAAAAATAGATGCAAACATTGATTTTTGGTAAGTTTAAAATTTTTGCGTCTAGTGGATCAGAGAAGCCTTCCCAAAAGAGAGGATGCCTGAGTTGGATCTTGAAACCAGATGCAAAAGTAGTACAATTCAAAGCATGGAGAGTAATTAACCCTACATGAAGAGGGTGGTGAGAAACAGAGATGAAACAGTAGCAGGCACTACAGAACAAAGGGTCTTGTACAGCATCCTAAGGAGTCTTTTATTCTGAAGGCAACGGAAGATCATTAAACAACTTTCATCAAGGTAAAAAGTCATGTTGGTGGTATGTATGAAGGGATTTGTTGAAGAAAGAACCAGAAGCAAGGATCCAACTAAACATGTTGTATTAGTGGATCAGTTTAGAGATAAGAGGCTCTAATGCCCCATTGTATGTATCAGAAGAATGTAAAGACATTAATAAATGAAAATTGACTGGAATTGGAAAATAATAAGATATAGAAGATGACAAGGAGCTCACAGTCAAGAACAAGATTTAAATTTTTAGAATAGTTGTGTGCTTTGGTATCAACCAATACAAAAATGAGGAGAGAAGAATTGCAGTTTGAGAAGAGTAGGGAGGCAATAATAAAGTTGAATAAATAATTCCGTTTTGTAAATATTGACTTTGAGATGCCTACTGGATATTTAGCTGAAGATATAAGGTATAGAGTTGTATATCAAAGTTTGAAGCTCAGGTGGATGTATGGGCATGATAAACTGATTTGTTATTCATCAAGATAAGTATATGTTGAAGTTTTGAGACTAGATGAGATTATTCAAATATAACCAGGTTTACATCACTGTTTTCTACTGAAGTCATATTATTTTTGTAAGCCATAGAAAATGAAAAAAAAGTCTTTGTTCTTTTATTTGGATACTTTATTCTATTTTCCTTTCAAATTAAAAATCAATACATAGTCCCTGCAATAAGCCAAGCAACTTTTTAAAGTTTCTTCTAGTTTCAATTGTAAATAATTTCACTAGTATTATCTTCTTCTGAATCTTTGGATGCTTTTTCATTTACATCTCTCTGTAGTATTATTTTATGAATTTCATTTTGCTATTCTTTTTCCTGTTTTCCCATTAAGGAATAAAGAGATATATAGCAACCCAATATTTCATAAAGTACATTACTTGTTTTTAGGCATGCTTAGTGTCTACATGAGTATTTATATAAAATTCCTTCACAGATGTTAAGTTACAGAGTATTTTAGAGTGAGGTCCCTAGAAAAAAAGATTCTGAATCAAATATTTGCACACAGGAGGTTTATGAGTACGTACTTGGGACAAAATGTGTGTAGATGAGGGAAGCAGGACTGAGCAGAGGCTGAAGTTAAATTATGGTGCAAAGGTCTCAGCTCATCCCAAGGGCTGAGTTGTCCAAAATGGAGACAAGAGGTTTGGGCCTTTGTACCCTAACATAAACTATTCTTTGAAGGCAGGCTGACCTTTGGGCAAGGAATATTCCAGGTGAAAGACTCAGCTGTGAGTTGTCAGAAGTCAGTACTCACAGCACCTATGGTGCACTATGGTACCCATTAGAGTCCCCATTCTGTGTCATTTTAATCCACATGTTTCTTATAGCAAGTTCGCCCCATCTGGTTCCAGAATTTCATTTTGTATTATCTCCGGTGAAAACATATAATATGTAGGTTAGTGGGATGATTTACATTTTCTCCCTACTGCAGTTGGTCTCAAGGCCTTAAGTGATACTTATTTTCTCCCTCCTCCATACCTTTTCTATCTTCCCCTCATACTTTCTAGCACTTCCATTGGTCTAGGTGGCTTACCTCATAGGTAAACATGACTTTTATCTCTCATTAATTATCTCTTCAGCTTTGGCTGATGTACTTATCTATTTACAATTATAAGAGGTACCAGGGTACTAAAAGAAATATTAGTGATTAACTGAATGTCAAACATATTCTTTATCACTACCATTTTGTAGCAATAGCCTTACTACTCACTGCTGATTAAGGTCAATTTTCTTACCAGTAAGTGGATTCCTTCACTTGCAGGTCTCTGTGCACAAGGAACTTGAAATTACCATATGGCAGCCATAGCTTAAAGCTTGATGGGACTTGGGTTCTCTAGCAAAAGTATCCCTCCACTTCCAAAATTAGGACTTCCAGAGCCTAAGTAGTGGGGATAGGAAGTACTGTAACTGGAAGGATGGAAAACAGGACTACACCTAATTATGCTCCTTGTTTTCCAGACCCAAGTGTTCTATCTATTGGGGAAAAGCAGCATCTAATTGTTAGTGATTCATGGTGCATCCCATATCTTGGAGGATGGTGCCCCATATTCATGGGTTATCAACTCTAAGCTTGTACCTCTGCTGACCTTTTAAGAAGCCATAGTGGATCTCATCTTCATGTGCCCATTGCTGCATCTCTGTTGTAAAAATTTCCTTTGGTCAGAGGCAATGATCTGAGAGAGCCACTGTGAATAGATCAGATACTCTGTGAACCCTTGAAAATTGTGCTTGTGAACAGGAGTGGTGAAGGCAAGAATATTCATCAATTACATGCAAGATGGATTTTAACCCTTTCAGGGTATAAGGGATCAATGCAGTAAACTTATCACCAAGTGACTGATTGGTCTTTAATTAATAAGATGTCATCAACATGGTGGTGAATCAATGTGCAAATATCATAGTGGATTTTCCAGTGTTGCATAATGCATCCTCTTTAGTAGGAAAGATTCTCTTTACATTTTGACTTTTTCTGTCAGTGTCTTCTATTAAGAAATTTTTACATTGCTTAAAGTAAGCCATTGAACTTCCAAGTTCCCTCTCCGGATCTTTCCCAGAGTGATACTCTGGGAGAGTGTCCCATATTGATACACTCTCCAATATCCAACTTTATAGTTCGGTTCCCTTGACCCACCACCACCAGATTGCATTCCTATATATGCTCTCTTGGTTCCAGCTGATACATGTTGGCTTATTCTGTAGCTTTTTTTTTTTTTTTTTTTTTTTGACATTTATTTCTTCCTTCCTTGCAGGACCAGCACTTCTCCAACCTGGCTGAGAGGGAAAATGAGAATAAATTCCAAGGAAGTTCATGTTTCTTTTCACAGCAGATGATTCTGCATCATGTTAAAACAAGGGCCAGGGATGGTTCTGGTCTTTAACAGGAAAGAGTAAGCCATTTTAACACTTCAAGAAGGTTAAGAAAAATCTGGGATTTGATGATCTCAAATGAAGCCATTCCAGTTCTCAAGGTCCCATTCATTTCTACTCAGGACTCTGATCTTGTTGTAAAGAGACTTGATTGTGTTGAGAATCAAATATCACTGGAATGCTGCTGCTCCCATTTTTATGGTCTAAGTCTAATGTTCATGTTTTTTAGGCCCTTGGTACAGGAGATGAGATTAGCTTTATAAGCTGCCAAGGAATCCCACTGATTTTTACACTTCACATTAAGTCAGCCTTTAACTGACTTTCCATTATTCATGGATAGCATCTAACAATATTATATGGTTCTCTAGTCCTTATAGTTATTACTTCCCACCTACCACTCAAATGCATAAAATATTGCATCAGTCAGTTCATTTCCATTTGCATGTATCCCATTCAAGTTCAACACCAGGAAGGTTATAACAATTGCTCTGCTACATAATTCTGAGGGCTTTAAGAACACCACCTACTATCACTGATTGAGTATTCAAAGTCAAAAGTCTGACAGGTGATCCAGCTACAGAATCTCCTATTTAAATCTGCATTGTGGAATCATTCAGGGACCAAATATCTTAAATTGGGTTCCATGGCAACAGATTCTGAGCTGGATACTTGCATGCAGGAGGCTTACTGGGTGGTAGACTTAGGAATGACACTTCTAAGGATGTGAGTAAAGCAAAATGAGCAGAGGGAGAAGTTGAAAAGGGATCTAGTTTCAACAGAGTCCTTAGCCCATTCTGTAGGGATCTGGAACTGGACTGGCCCTTCAGAGTTGTCCTGAATTGGGGCCAAAGGGATGAAATTTGAACACCCATATAAAATGGTCTTTAGGTGCAGGCTGTTCATGACAAGGGAACATAACTTTGAGTGAGACAACAACCTTCAATCAAGGACAATTCCCAAGATGGAACTCCACTGTGAACTTTCAGGACCCATAACTTTCTACAGCTAAGGAAATGTGCATCTCGGTCTCGAAGGCAAATTGAAGGATCTACCACAAAGGGAAAGTTAATTAATAAGCACTGCACCTTGGACAAAAATCTGTCTTTAGGAATCATTCAATCAATAATATAGAACAGGATAGAAAGCCCAGAGATAAACCCATGCACATATGGTCACCTAATCTTTGACAAAGGAGGCAAGAATGTACAGTGGGGAAAAGACACCCTCTTCAATTAGTGGTGCTGGGAAAACTGGACAGCTACATGTAAAAGAATGAAATTAGAACACTTCCTAACACCATACACAAAGATACACTCAAAATGCATTAAAGACCTAAATGTAAGGCCAGACACTATAAAACTCTTAGAGAAAAACCTAGGAGGAACATTCTATGACATAAATCACAGCAAGATTCTTTTTGACCCTCCTCCTAGAATAATGGAAATAAAAACAAAAATAAACAAATGGGATGTAATGGAACTTAAAATCTTTTGCACAGCAAAGGAAAACATAAAAAGATGAAAAGACAACCTTCAGAATGGGAGAAAATATTTGCAAATGAAGCAACTGACAAAGGATTAATCTCCAAATATACAAGCAGCTCATGTAGCTCAATATCAGAAAAACAAACAACCTAGTCAAAAATGGGTAGAAGACCTAAATAGACATTTCTCCTAAGAAAATATACAGATTGCCAACAAACACATGAAAAGATGCTCAACACCACTAATCATTGGAGAAATGCAAATTAAAACCACAATGATGTATCACTTCACACCGGTCAGAATGCCCACCATCAGAAAATCTACAAACAATAAATGCTGGAGAGGGTGTGGAGAAAAGGGAACCCCCTTGCACTGTTGGTGGGAATGTAAATTGATACAACCACTATGGAGAACAGTATGGAGGTTCCTTAAAAAACTAAAAATAGAACTACCATATGACCCAGCAATCCCACTACTGGGCATATACCCCGAGAAAACCATAATTCCAAAAGAGTCATGCACCACAATGTTCATTGCAGCCTTATTTACAATAGCCAGGACATGCAAGCAACCTAAATGTCCATCGATAGATGAATGGATAAACAAGATGTGGTACATATATACAATGGAATATTACTCAGCCGTAAAAGGAATGAAATTGGGTCTTTTATAGAGATGTGGATGGACCTAGAGTCTGTCATATACAGTGAAGTAAGTCAAAAAGAGAAAATACAAATGCCATATATTAACATATATATATGGAATCTAGAAAAATGGTACTGAAGAACCTAGTGGCAGGGCAAGAATAGAGACACAGACATAGAGAATGGACTTGAGGACACAGTGCGGGAAGGGGAGGTTGGGAAGAAGTTAGAATGTAGCATTGACATATATGCACTACCATGTGTAAAATAGATAGCTAGTGGGAAGCTGCTGCATAGCACAGGGAGATCAGCTTGGTGCTTTGTGACTACCTAGAAGGGTAGGGTGGGGAGGGTGGGAGGGAGGCTCAAGATGGATGGGATATATGTATACATATAGCTGACTCACTTTGTTGTACAGCAGAAACTAACACAACATTGTAAAGCAATTATAATCCAATAAAGAGTTTAAAAAAATAAAGAAGATAGTATATTGTGCTATTAAGAGCATGGGCTTTAGAACAACTAAATAATCATTTGACCTTGGACATATTAGTTCCTCCAAAAATTTTTTATCTATAAAACAGTGGCAATGAGAGTACATATAATAAAGAATAGTTATGTGGATTAATTAAATGATGCCAGTAAAGTTATTATCAATGTGCTTACTACTTAGCTTAATGTGTAGTAAATATTCAGTATGTGATAGTTACTTTAGGTTTATTATTATTCTTCTGTATCTGAGTAGGGATTTTACCCTGCTTTTTGATGATTTTCTAGTGCTTTGAAATGATGAAATATTAAATATAAAAGAGCAAATAGCAAACACATAAATGAACAAACCTTCCTGAATCTTCTAACATAAAGTGCTACCAAGATCTTTGTATTTTCACCCCTGAGTGGAGTTCTACTGTTTTCCAGAAAGAAGTTAAAATATCAAATATTAAGTTAAAACTTTGAGACATGCAGTTAGACTTTACTTGGGCCACTGGTTATAATAACTCAGTTATAATAACTGGTTATATTTTGACCAACAGGAATCCCTGTCAACCTATGAAAGTAGTGGAGCAATGTCCAAGGTAGGATAACAAAAATCTTCTAGAGAAGATAGAGTTAGCAAAGTTAGAAGAAACTGGAAACATATATGCCTTTATTTTCTAAGAAAATACTCTGATGAAGAGGAAGAATGAAGGGAGGAAAACGAGGGAGAGAAAGAGAAGCAGAAAAAGAGGAGAGAAGAGATGAGGGAAGGGAGGCAGAGAGAGACGGAAGGTGGGAGGAAGAAAGGAAGGAAGGAAAAGAAAAGCAGAGTGTGCGAATATCAGTGGTCTAAACTACACAGGAGGAATGGTTGTCTGTTTTTCATCTTCTAATTTTTAAGTCACAGACGGTCTATGATTTTTTTATCTGAGCATTCTAATATTTTTCTCTGAAGAAGTTGAGAATGTCCTTCTTATCTTCCACCTGAAATATTTCCTCTCCTAAATTTTAATTTTCTCATTCAATGTTTCTTATTTCATTTGTGTAAAGAGGGGGGATGGGAGAGGCAGAGGCAAAGGGGAAGAGAGAGAGAGAGATCCTAACTTCTTAACTTGAAGTTCAACTTCTCTATTCTTAGAATCTTTAGCAAATATTATCTAATATCTAGTGATATTGTTATAGACACAGAATCACTGGGCACTTTCCACGATCACTGGTGAATTGCAGTAGGTATTTGGGTCCTGCAGTGAAGAACTCTATTATTGCCATCTTCTTTGGATGATTATCCTATTTGGCTAATGTTCTGCATGACTGCTGCTGAGCTTCCATCTGCCACAGCTTAATGTAACATCTAGGACAGGCACTTCAAAAGGGTAATTTCTCTACTGTCTAGTGGACTTATAAATAATAAAGGAAAAGGAGATAACACTGTGGGTGTTTACATTAAATAAAAACAGAGGCTCCTTTACTGAGTACCTCTTAAGAGCTAAGCATTCTACAGTTTGCTCTCCTTTTAATTAATGCAAAATTCCTATAGTATAGCCATTAGCTGGTAAAGGAAGACAAGCTCATAAATTAATGTATTTCAACACAGAATTGAAATTCAAATCTATTGTACTTAAAAACTTGACTATTTGTCTTGGTCATAATTTTTCAAATGCTTAGGAATTAGTGTAATTTTCCGGAGATATAAACATTTCATTTAAAGATATTCATTCCATTTTCTATGTGTTTTCTTTGAAACCATGTCTTGAGACTCTATGTCAACTCTGGAACCCTTTTGGACTGTTTTACTCAGTACTTGCTTAAATGGTCCAATCGCATTAAAAAAATGTAGATTGCCTCTAGCTGTATTTTTCTTTTGCTTTCCTTTCTGTTCTTATCTCATATGGGAAAATGTACAAAATTACTTCACACATCTTGAAAGCCCTCAGGACAGAATGGAGTTCTATTCATCTAACTTGCAGCATCCTACACATCTACCTGTCTACATGGGTACAACTACATAGATATATTACTGATGGTCATGTGTCTTCATGCTTTGTGCTGTGTATACTTTGTGGAGTGCTGGTTTTCTCCCATTTATCTCTTCATCTCCTTTCCCTCACAAAATGTCCTTTCCATCTACCTGAGAATTACTATTATCATTCAAGATTCATGAGGAATATTCTCTTTTTATCTTCTTTTGATCCCAAGACCCCAATATTGTTATTAGTTATTTGTTGTGTACCTTATTATCCCAAGTATATCCTTAGAAAAGAACATATTGCATTCTTTTGTATATTTTCATCTCTGTCTCCGATTAGACTAAAATCCTTGAGAGCAAGTATTGTATCACAGTATTGTTACACTCCTGCAATTGTAATATACAGATTACACAAAAGTCTTTGAGTTATAATCATGTAACTAAGGGAATAATTCATTTACAGCATTTTAAACACTACTTTGAAAAGTCTTACACTATTAAAAAGTTTTATATTCTTACTTAAAGTAACATAATTCTTGGAGAAATAAAATAAAAATATAAGATTATATGTTACAAAATTTTAACGTCTGATATGGGGTGTTTCTTGAAATATATAGCTCTTCTTTTCTGAAAATTATAAACTGATATTTAGCATAATATTACAAACACTTGCAGAGGTACCTACAATTGTCAAAACATTTTTTAAAACTTAAATGACTATAAAACAGAAAACCTGAATTTATGATATTTTCTTAAAAAGCTATTTTTTTCCTGCCATTATCTTTGCTTCCTGAAAATACAAAGTCGACTCTCTCATTATTGTTATATACATTATTTCATCAGTGAAGTGTTTGCAAATGAAATGCAGAACTGATAAATAACACAAGGTACAGGATTTGTAGAACATTAAACTGTAAAACATAAAACTTGTAATATGGTTTTGTAGGGAAAATTGAGTCCATATTCCATTTTACCCAAAGCTCTATTTAGCAAGACTTTCTTTTATTACCATGCAATTTACCAAGCATGAGTAATTTCCACATCAATTCTTTTATCCAGTGACAACATAAACATTCACACTGTCTGAAATAAAGGAGTTGGAGTATTATAGTTGCTTCATTCAAGCAGCTATCTTTAGGGTTGTGTCAGCATTTCCATTCTATACCCAGTTTCTTGAAGTTTATAACTTGCAGTAAAAGGTAACTCTTGGGTTGAATCTTTATATACAGAGGTAGTGTTCAGTGCAATTTATGGAGATATAGCTGCAAGACACCCTATTTCTGTTAATAGAAGCCAGGTTGTGAATCCCTTCCTGGCATTTGAACAGATTTATCCTGTAACTTTCCAGTGCGAGAAAATCATGTTTTATCAAAATGGGAGAAATATTTCAGTTTGATTTTAGTAAAGTTATAAAGTGTAATACCTATCCCATGCAGATATACATTTTTAATAGCTTTTCTATGCTTATGGCAAAACTCTTCTTTTTTTCCCCAAAACTGACCTTAGCAAAAGTTAGTTCTACTCAAGTATAATTAAAAATCAGCTCACATATTTTTTTCTCCCAAACATATTAAAGTATTTTCTTTCTTGAAAATGTCACTTAAAGCTAAAAAATAATTTAATATGTTTTAAAAATAAAGTAAAATTAGTAATTGATTATGTATACATCACAGTTCTACATACAGTACACAAAAATTCCATTTGTATCCCACAGCTATTTGCTGGTAATTATTTTTTAGTAAATAAATATAAAAAAGGGACAACATTCTGACATTTTATGAAAAGTTAAAAATATATACCACAAAACAAGTTACTGTAGAAATTAGACAATTTTATACTATCATTTATATAAGCAAAATTATACAAAGTTGAAATTTTAAAATTATAATTTAGATCCTCTTTTACATTTTTAACACACACATGTCATTATTCAGTCCATAAACCTCATGAATTCAGTGAGACTCAGCACATGTTCTGAAAAAATAAAAGAGAGATGTTAAAATCAATTAAATCAATGATCCTTAAATTAAAGATAACTTATAAAAATAAATTGTAATGGACCAAATCTCCATCAGTTCCAACATCTAACATAAACACTCATAAAATATAGTATAACTGACAAATGATTCATGCTAAAATATTAACAGTAAATAAACCAAAAAACAGAATATGAATGAAATTGTTTAATGTTTAACAAAAATACATATGCATGTTTAATATTAAGTTCAATATTATAATCAAACAATCATTTGTTTTCAATTAACAAGTTTAAAGAAATTAAATGATCTCTATATAGTGATGATTTTAGTTGTCTCTATCAAAAAACCTACCATCTGGCCCTTTAGTTTAAGCATTTGAAATGAAAGTATATTTGAGAGTTTTATTTTGGAATGATGTTGGCTATATATATATATTTTTTAACATCTTTATTGCAGTATAATTGCTTTACGATGGTGTGTTAGTTTCTGCTTTATAACAAAGTGAATCAGTTATACATATACATATGTTCCCATATCTCTTCACTCTTGCATCTCCCTCCCACCCGCCCTCCCTAACCCACCCCTCTAGGTGGTCACAAAGCACAGAGCTGATCTCCCTGTGCTATGCAGTTGTTTCCCACTAGCTATCTATTTTACGTTTGGTAGTGTATATACGTCCATGCTACTCTCTCTCTTTGTCACATCTTACCCTTCCCCCTCCCCATATCCTCAAGTCCATTCTCTAGTAGGTCTGTGTCTTTATTCCCGTCTTGCCACTAGGTTCTTCATGACCTTTTTTTTTTTTTTCCTTAGATGCCATATATATGTGTTAGCATACAGAATTTGTTTTTCTCCTTCTGACTTACTTCACTCATATGACAGACTCTAACTCCATCCACCTCACTACAAATAACTCAATTTAGTTTCTTTTTATGGCTGAGTAATATTCCATTGTATATATGTGCCACATCTTCTTTATCCATTCATCTGTTGATGGACACTTAGGTTGCTTCCATGTCCTGGATATTGTAAATAGAGCTGCAATGAACATTTTGGTACATGATTCTTTGTGAATTATGGTTTTCTCAGGGTATATGGCCAGTAGTGGGATTGCTGGGTCATATGGTAGTTCTGTTTTTACTTTTTTAAGGAACCTCCATACTGTCCTCCATAGTGGCTGTATCAATTTACATTCCCACCAACAGTGCAAGAGGGTTCCCTTTTCTCCACACCCTCTGCAGCATTTGTTGTTTGTAGATTTTTTGATGATGGCCATTCTGACTAGTGTGAGATGATATCTCATTGTAGTTTTGATTTGCATTTCTCTAATGATTAATGATGTTCAGCATCCTTTCATGTGTATGTTGGCAATCTGTATATCTTCTTTGGAGAAATGTCTATTTAGGTCTTCTGCCCATTTTTGGATTGGGTTGTTTGTTTTTTTGCTATTGAGCTGTATGAGCTGCTTGTAAATCTTGGAGATTAATCCTGGGTCAGTTGCTTCATTTGCAAATATTTTCTCCCATTCTGAGGGTTGTCTTTTGGTCTTGTTTATGGTTTCCTTTGCTGTGCAAAAGCTTTTAAGTTTCATTAGATCCCATTTGTTTATTTGTGTGTTTATTTCCATTTCTCTAGGAGGTGGGTCAAAAAGGATCTTGCTGTGATTTATGTCATAGAGTGTTCTGCCTATGTTTTCCTCTAAGAGTTTGATAGTGTCTGGCCTTACATTTAGGTCTTTAATCCATTTTGAGTTTATTTTTGTGTATGGTGTCAGGGAGTGTTCTAATTTCATACTTTTACATATAACTGTCCAGTTTTCCCAACACCACTTATTGAAGAGGCTGTCTTTTATCCACTGTATATACTTGCCTCCTTTATCAAAACTAAGGTGACCATATTTGCGTGGGTTTATCTCTGGGCTTTCTATCCTGTTCCATTGATCTATGTTTCTGTTTTTGTTCCAGTACCAAACTGTCTTGATTACTGTAGCTTTGTAGTATAGTCTGAAGTCAGAGAACATGATTCCTCCAGCTCCATTTTTCGTACTCAAGATTGCTTTGGCTATTCGGGGTCTTTTGTGTTTCCATACAAATTGTGAAATTTTTGGGTCTAGTTTTGTGGAAAATGCCAGTGGCAGTTTGATAGGGATTGCACTGAATCTGTAGATTGCTTTGGGTAGTAGAGTCATTTTCACAATGTTGATTCTTCCAATCCAAGAACATGGTATATCTCTCCATCTATTTGTATCATCTTTAATTTTTTTTAATCAGTATCTTATAATTTTCTGCATACAGGTTTTTTGTCTCCTTAGGTAGGTTTATTCCTAGACATTTTATTCTTTATCTTGCAATGCTAAATGGGAGTGTTTTCTTAATTTCACTTTCAAATTTTTCATCATTAGTGTATAGGAAAGCAAGAGATTTCTGTGCATTAATTTTGTATCCTGCTACCCTACCAAATTCATTGATTAGCTCTAGTAGTTTTCTGGTAACATCTTTAGGATTCTCTATGTGTAGTATCATGTCATCTGCAAATAGTGACAGCTTTACTTCTTCTTTTCCGATTTGGATTCATTTTATTTCTTTTCTTCTCTGATTGCTGTGGCTAACACTTCCAAAAGTGTTGAATAATAGTGGTGAGAGTGGGCAACCTTGTCTTGTTTCTGATCTTAGTGGAAATGGTTTCAGTTTTTCACCATTGATGACAATGTTGGCTGTGGGTTTGTCATATATGGCCTTTATTAGGTTGAGGAAAGTTCCCTCTATGCCTACTTTCTGCAGGGCTTTATCATAAATGGGTATTGAATTTTGTTGAAAGCTTTCTCTGCATCTATTGAGATGATCATATGGTTTTTCTCCTTCAGTTTGTTAATATGGTGTATCACGTTGATTGATTTGCGTATATTGAAGAATCCTTGAATTCCTGGAATACACCCCTCTTGATCATGGTGTATGATCCTTTTAATGTGCTGTTGGATTCTGTTTGCTAGTATTTTGTTGAGGATTTTTGCATCTATGTTCGTCAGTGATATTGGCCTGTAGATTTCTTTCTTTGTGACATCTTTGTCTGGTTTTGGCATCAAGGTGATGGTGGCCTCATAGAATGAGTTGGGGAGTGTTCCTCCCTCTGCAATATTTTGGAAGAGTTTGAGAAGGATAAGTGTTAGCTCTTCTCTAAATGTTTGATAGAACTAGCCTGTGAAGCCATCTGGTCCCAGGCTTTTGTTTGTTGGAAGATTTTTAATCACAGTTTCAATTTCAGTGCTTGTGATTGGTCTGTTCATATTTTCTATTTCTTCCTGGTTCAGTCTTGGAAAGTTATACCTTTCTAAGTATTTGTCCATTTTTTCCACGTTGTCCATTTTATTGGCATAGAGTTGCTTGTAGTAGTCTCTTAGGATGCTTTGTATTTCTGTGGTGTCTGTTGCAACATCTCCTTTTTCAATTCTAATTTTATTGATTAGAGTCCTCTCCCTCTTTTTCTTGATGAGTCTGGCTAATGGTTTATCAATTTTGTTTATCTTCTCAAAGAACCAGCTTTTAGTTTTATTGATCTTTGCTATTGTTTCCTTCATTTCTTTTTCATTTATTTTTGATCTGATCTTTATGATTTCTTTCCTTCTGCTAGCTTTGGGGTTTTTTTGTTCTTCTTTCTCTAATTGCTTTAGGTGCAAGGTTAGGTTGTTTATTCGAGATGTTTCCTGTTTCTTGAGGTAGGCTTGTATTGCTATAAACTTCCCTCTTAGAACTGCTTTTGCTGCATCCCATAGGTTTTGGGTTGTTGTGTCTCCATTGTCATTTGTTTCTAGGTATTTTTTGATTTCCTCTTTGATTTCTTCAGTGATCACTTCGTTATTAAGTAGTGTATTGTGTAGCCTCCATGTGTTTGTATTTCTTACAGACCTTTTCCTGTAATTGATATCTAGTCTCATAGCGTTGTGGCCGGAAAAGATACTTGATACAATTTCAATATTGTTAAATTTACCAAGGCTTGATTTGTGACCCAAGATATGATCTATCCTGGAGAATGTTCCCTGAGCACTTGAGAACAATGCGTATTCTGTTGTTTTTTGGTGGAATGTCCTATAAATATCAATTAAGTCCATCATGTTTAATGTATCATTTAAAGCTTGTGTTTTCTTATTTATTTTCATTTTGGATGATCTGTCCATTGGTGAAAGTGGGGTGTTAAAGTCCCCTACTATGATTGTGTTACTGTCGTTTTCCCCTTTTATTGCTGTTAGTATTTGCCTTATGTATTGAGGTGCTCCTATGTTGGGTGCATAAATACTTACAATTGTTATACCTTCTTCTTGGATCGATCCCATGATCATTATATAGTGTCCTTCTTTGTCTCTTGTAATAGTCTTTATTTTAAAGTCTATTTTATCTGACATGAGAATTGCTACTCCAGCTTTCTTTTGTTTTCCATTTTCATGGAATATCTTTTTCCATCCCCTCACTTTCAGTCTTTATGTGTCCCTAGGTCTGAAGTGGGTGTCTTGTAGACAGGATATATACGGGTCTTGTTTTTGTATCCATTCAGCCAGTCTGTGTCTTTTGGTGGGAGCATTTAATCCATTTACATTGAAGCTAATTATCGATATGTATGTTCCTATTCCCATTTTCTTAAATGTTTTGGGTTTGTTATTGTAGGTGTTTTCCTTCTCTAGTGTTTCTTGCCTAGAGAAGTTCCTTTGGCATGTGTTGTAAAGCTGGTTTGGTGGTGCTGAACTCTCTCAGCTTTTGCTTGTTTGTAAAGGTTTTAATTTCTCTATCAAATCTGAATGAGATCCTTGCTGGGTAGAGTAATCTTGGTTGTAGGTTTCTGTCCTTCATCACTTTAAATATGTTCTGCCACTCCCTTCTGGCTTGCAGCGTTTCTGCTGAAAGATCAGCTGTTAACCTTATGGGGATTCCCTTGTGTGTTATTTGTTGTTTTTCCCTTGCTGCTTTTAATATGTTTTCTTTATATTTAATTTTTGATAGTTTGATTAATATGTGTCTTGGCGTGTTTCTCCTTGGATTTATCCTGTATGGGACTCTCTGTGCTTCCAGGACTTGATTAACTATTTCCTTTCCCATATTAGGGAAGTTTTCAACTATAATCTCTTCAAATATTTTCTCAGTCTCTTTCTTTTTCTCTTCTTCTTCTGGGACCCCTATAATTCGAATGTTGGTGCCTTTAATGTTGTCTCAGAGGTCTCTGAGACTGTCCTCAGTTCTTTTCATTCTTTTTTCTTTATTCTGCTCTGCAGTAGTTATGTCCACTGTTTTATCTTCCAGGTCACTTACCCGTTCTTCTGCTTCAGTTATTCTGCTATTGATCCCATCTAGAGTATTTTTAATTTCTTTTATTGTGTTTTTCATCATTGCTTGCTTCCTCTTTAGTACTTCTATATCCTTGTGAAATGTTTCTTGCATTTTGTCTATTCTATTTACAAGATTTTGGATCATCTTTACTATCATTATTCTGAATTCTTTTTTAGGTACACTGCCTATTTCCTCTTCATTTGTTAGGTCTGGTGTGTTTTTGCCTTGCTCCTTCATCTGCTGTGTTTTTCTGTCTTCTCATTTTGCTTATCTTACTGTGTTTAGGGTCTCCTTTTCACAGGCTGCAGGTTTGTAGTTCCTGTTGATTTTGGTATCTGTCCCCAGTGGCTAAGGTTGGTTCAGTGGCTTGTGTAGGCTTCCTGGTGGAGGGGACTGGTGGATGTGGCTGGATCTTGTCTTTCTTGTGGGCATGTCCACATCTGGTGGTGTGTTTTGGTGTGTCTGTGACCTTATTATGATTTTAGGCAGCCTCTCTGCTAATGGATGGGGCTGTGCTCCTGTCTTGCTAGTTGTCTGGCATAGGGTGTCCAGCAGTGTAGCTTGCTGGTCGTTGAGTTAAGCTGGATCTTGGTTTTGAGATGGAGATCTCTGAAAGATTTTCACCATTTGGTATTACATGGAGGTGGGAGGTCTCTTGTGGACCAGTGTCCTGAAGTTGGCTCTCCCACCTCAGAGGCACAGCCCTGATGCCTGGCTGGAGCATCAAGAGCCTTTCATCCACACGTCTCAGAATAAAAGGGAGAAAAAATAGAAAGAAAGGAAGAAAGAAAGAAAGAAAGAAAGAAAGAAAGAAAGAAAGAGGGTAAAATAAAATAAAATAAAGTAAGATAAAATAAAATAAAGGTATTATAATAAGAAATAAGAAAAAATTATTAAGAAAAAATTTATTAAGAAAAAAATTTTTTTAATTTTTTAAAATATTTTTTTTCTAAATAACAAATAAGAAAAAAATTATTAAGAAAAAAATTTGTTAAGAAAAAAATTTTTAATTTTTTAAAATAAAAAATAAGAAAAAATTAAGAAAAATATATTAAGAAAAAAGTTTTTAATTTTTTAAAATAAAAAATAAGAAAAAATTATTAAGAAAAAATGTATTAAGAAAAAAATATTTTAAGTAAAAAAAAAAAAAAAAACCCGACAGAAGGATCCCTAGGACAAATGGTGAAAGCAAAGCAATACAGACAAAATCTCAGACAGAAGCATACACATATACACTCACAAAAAGAGGTAAAGGGGCAAAATTAATATATCCTGCCCCCAAAGTCCACCTCCTGAATTTGGGATGATTCGTTGTCTATTCAGGTATTCAACAGATGCAGGTACATCAAGTTGTTTGTGGAGCTTTAATACACTGCTTCTGAGGCTGCTAGGAGAAATTTCCCTTTCTCGTCTTTGTTTGTACACCTCCCGGGGTTCAGCTTTGGATTTGACCCGCCTCTGCATGTAGGTCGCCTGAGGGCGTCTGTTCTTCGCTCACACAGGACGGGGTTAAAGGAGCAGCTGCTCTGGCTCACTCAGGCCGGGGGGAGGGAAGGGTACAGATGCGGGGCGAGCCTGCGTCGGCAGAGGCCAGCGTAACGTTGCATCATCTTGAGGCATGCCGTGTGTTCTCCCGGGGAAGTTGTTCCTGGATCATGGGTCCCTGGCAGTGGCGGGCTGTATCGGCTCCCGGGAGGGGCGGTGTGGATAGTGACCTGCGCTCGCACACAGGCTTCTTGGTGGCGGCAGCAGCAGCCTTAGCATCTCATGCCCGTCTCTGGGGTCCGCACTGATAGCCGCGGCTCGCGCCCGTCTCTGGAGCTCATTTAGGCGGTGCTCTTAATCCCCTCTCCTCACGCACTAGGAATCAGAGAGGCAAGAAAAAGTCTCTTGCCTGTTCAGCATCTCCAGACATTTTTCCGGACTCCCTCCTGGCTAGCTGTGGTGCACTAATCCCTTCAGGCTGTGTTCACGTTGCCAACCCCAGTCCTCTCCCTGCGATCTGACCGAAGCCCGAGACTCAGCTCCCAGCCCCCGCCCACCCCAGCGAGTGAGCAGACAAGCCTCTCGGGCTGGTGAGTGCTGCTCGGTGCTGAGCCTCTGTGCGGGAATCTCTCCGCATTGCCCTCCGCACCCCTGTGGCTGTGCTCTCCTCTGTGTCTCCGAAGCTTACCTCCTCTGCCACCCACAGTCTCCGCCTGTGAAGGGGCTTCCTAGTGTGTGGAAACCTTTCCTCCTTCACAGCTCCCTCCCACTGGTGCAGGTCCTGTCCCTATTCTTTTGTCTCTGTTATTTCTTTTTTCTTTTACCCTACCCAGGTACGTGGGGATTTTCTTGCCTTTTGGGAGGTCTGACGTCTTCTGCCAGCGTTCAGTGGGTGTTCTACAGGAGCAGTTCCACATGTAGATGTATTTCTGATGTATCTGTGGGGAGGAAGGTGATCTCTGCATCTTACTCTTCTGCCATCTTGCCCCGCATGGATCTGGATATTTTGATTTCTATATAAACATTATATACATATAAATTTTAAAACTCATAGAGTTGAATGGAAACTGATTTAAATTTAGTTTTGGTGTGCTCTTTTACCTATACATGAGCAAAGACTTATAGAAAAGGAGAGGTTCATTTAATGAGATTAAGAAATATGGATTATCTTTTAAATTTTATATTAAAATTAAAGACAGAGTTTACTAAGTCACATTTTTTAAACACACCCTTTCTAAATCAATTCAAAATTTTACATTCCTGAGGAAAAGGGAATAATGATTGCAAACCACATTGAGATTTAATTTAACTCTATGCCCAAACAAGTTTGCTGATGCTAGGAAAAAGGGAAATAATTCTATCAGAAGAGTACATGTTTAGACATAGAAAATAAAGAACAAACGTTGATAATTTCTTCCCTTCTTTTGCAAATTTCAAATTAACTTTTATGCCAAATTCTCACCACAATTCTTTTCATTCTTGTCTTTAGGAAAGTTCCTATTGTGAATAATAGATTCAAAGGAATGCAATGATAAATAAGAGAAACTTTAAATATGTGTATTTCAGCCACATGGTTTGTTTCAGATATTCAAACTAAATGAGGATTAGATTTCAGAAGTATTTAGTTAGAATAGGCAGGTTACAGTAGAGGGTAGAGAACAGCTTAGAAAATGTCATTTACTTTTGTCTTGCTCAAAGTTAAATAATATGCTGGGTAACTCTCCAGGCTATTTAGATGTCACTCAAGTCAACCTGCTCTAAATGTCTTCAACTTGTTTTTGATGCAATTTAATGCCCATAATGCCATACTAAAATTTGCCTTAAATGTTTGCTCATAAAGATAGCTTTCAATGTTATCATTAGGGTGGCTTTATAGTGTGTCAAATGGGCTAGACTGACATAATTTCTAAGAACTCTCTGTCCTGTGTGTTTCTGGATAAAGGGTGCCACAGAAATATTTTGTATGAGATTTAGAGAACAAAAGTGAAGCATCAGCCATATTTTTTTTACACTTGAAAGGTTGATATATGGTCACATGGAGCTGTTGCAGGTTACACATATAACTTATCTCCTGGTTCACTTAGTGACACAACCAGGTCTATAGCTGCTCCATTATTCCCTAGAACCCCCTTTACCTTCTGTGATTACTGGGCCAGGTCATATGCTTAGCTCTGTAATGAAGGGCTCTAGGTTCCCCATAGGACACCACCCTCAGAAAACTTGGAGTCTGTGAGAGACTCACTTGGGTACAAGTCCATCCTTGTGTGTCTTGCTTTACATCTCTCTTCCCTTCCCATCTGCCTGCCTTGAGACTTCAAGACTCAGCATCAGACACAAAGATAAGAGCTCTATAGAGATTGGTAAGTAAGTGTGTGTGTGTGTGTGTGTGTGTGTGTGTGTGTGTATGTGTGTTTTCTGGGCAGAGGTACTCCTTCTCTTACTGAACCCTGATTGATATAATTTCAAATGACAATTACATAAGGTATTATCCACAAGACTTTATTGAAAGACATACAACCCTATTAAAAATGGAGGAGAAAGGATTTGAATAGATTGTATACAAATACCCGATAAACACCTTATTAGTCATTAGGGGAATGTAAATTAAAACCAGAATGACACATCATTTCACACCCATTAGAATGGTCAAAATTAAAAAAAAGAACAGGCAATGATAAATATTGTCGAAGATGTAGAGAATTTGAAACCCTCATATATTTCTGGTGGTATTGTAAAATGGTGTAATCCTTTTGAAAAACAGCAGTTCCTAAAAAAATTAAATATAGATTTACTATAAGACCCAGCAATTCCACTCCTAGGTATATAATCAAGAGAAATAAAAATGTATGCCTACATGAAAACGTGTATAGGAGTGTCCATAGCACTTTTCATAATAGCTAGAAAGTGGCAACAATGTAAATGTCCATCAGCTGATTAATGGATAAATAAGATGCAGTATATTCATATAATGTAATATTATTTGGAAATAAAATAATAGGGAAATGGATATATACTATAAGATGGCTAGACCTTAAAAATATTACTGAGTGAAGGAACCAGTCACAGAAGATAAGATACTGTATGATTGCATTTGTGTGGAATTTCCTGAGTGCGTAAATCCATAGTGACAGAAAGTAGGTTAGTGGTTGACTGGAATCAGGGTAAAGTGAAGTAGGGGCACTGTGAATTGGGAATGGTTTCTAAGATGTACAGCGTTTCTCTGTGGGGTGTTGAAAATATTCTAGTATAGATTTTAGTGATGATTGTATAACTCTGGGAAAATAACTAAGAAATACTGAATTGTATGCTTTATACAGGTGAATCTATGGTATGTGACATATGTCTCAATAAACCTGTAACAAGATTTCTGTCTTTCTTTATGGGTCTCAAGATAATTATGCTAAGTTAAAAAACTAGATAAAGTTTACCTACTTTACAATTCCATTCACACAAAATTCATGAAAATGCATACTAATCTATTAATCTGTAGTAACATAAAACAGATCAGTGGTTTCTTGTGGATGAGGAGGAGACAGTAAGGGACAGGAGGAATTACAAAGGGCACAAGGAAATTTTGGAAGTGATGGATATACTCACTAGTTTGATAGTGTTGAAGGTTTCATAATTGTATACATGTTCCAAAACGTACATCAAAATATCCAAATGTAAACTTTAAATATTTAAATTGTGCAGTTTATTATATATCAATTAGAACTCAAAAAGTTGTTAAAATTTTATTATTTTAATTGTAAAGTTACATTTTCCTGCTATAACAAAATTATCTTTTCTAGACCTAGAGAGCTTTAAAATACATGTAATTTAAGAATGTTGCTGTTTGGGCTTCCCTGGTGGCGCAGTGGTTGAGAGTCTGCCTGCCAATGCAGGGGATGCGGGTTCGAGCCCTGGTCTGGGAAGATCCCACATGCCACGGAGCAACTGGGCCCGTGAGCCACAATTACTGAGCCTGCGCGTCTGGAGCCTGTGCTCCGCAACAAGAGATACCGCGATAGTGAGAGGCCCGCGCACCGCGATGAAGAGTGGCCCCCGCTCGCCGCAAATGGAGAAAGCCCTCACAGAAATGAAGACCTAACACAGCCAAAAATAAATAAATAAATAAATAATAAACAAGGCTTGCATTCCTTTAAAAAAAAAAAAAGAATATCCATTCAAAAAAAAAAAAGAATGTTGCTGTTTGCATTGGATAAAGTATAGATAAGTGAAACTATATCCTTGTATGCTTTATCAAATCTTATCTTTAACCATTTTGTCATACTGTACAAACTCACACACACACATATTATTTGTGTGTGTGTTAATTCCATATTCATTTCGGGTTGTCAACATTCACTGATACCAGTATACAACTCTGAAGAGAACTATACAACCAAATCTATGTTTACTTTAAAAGTACTATAGTAATTTAAGCATAAGCAGATTTATTAACCCAACAGTCCTGGTATCACCACTTCTACCTCCACATCCCTGTCTCTACTATGCATTCTAGATCTTTGTATTATTGGAAGAATTCTCCATACACTAATGTACTTCTCAACCTTTCCCTTCCTGTTTGCTGTATTCTCCTTTGTGTACTTTTTGACTCAAGGGAACACTATAAATTAACCTGTTCTTTTGTACAATTTTGGAATTAATTTAGAATATGAAAGAGGAAAATACATGGGCATCTGCATTATCTGATAAATATTATAAAACATGATATATTTGTAGGCAAGTTGGATTTAAAATATTGAATCTCAGAATTAGACAGAAAACTCAACTTAGAGCAGCAGTTCTGAAAAACTTAAGCCTTAAGTTCATGGCACAGCCAAATGCAATGAAAGACACATGCTTTTTCAGAAATACCAGCTCTTAAGAGAAGGGGAAGAGTAAAGGACATAGCAAGCATTTCCTTTCTCTCCTAAACTCACCACAATTTGTTCCCTGGGACAAAGTGTATGAGCACGGCCAGTGACCAGGAGTGTTTTACTAATAGCTGTCCCTACACATTGAAGATGGAATTCACTGGGATGTAGTACTAGGGATATGAGATATTTGCTTTTGATTATTTATGTGGCCTTAGTGAGAAATTTGAGTTAATTATCTGAGAGGGAGAGGCTAGTTGGAGTTTGGGAGAAAGGAGAAAATATCCTCTTGGGAAGTGGAAGAGGAAATTGACTAGGATGCAGTGAATTATCTAGGATTCCTAGGATTCAGTTATTTCATTTTAAAGACTGAACAAATAAAGACGTTGATGAAAAGTTTTGTGTTTTATATCTGGCCATTATTATTGTGGGAAAAAGGACCAAAATAATTGAAGCCTTTTGTAATGGATGGGTTCTATTCAGTGATTTGTTTATTCTCTTATTTTAAAAATTCTCTAAGTAGCATTTGGCACAATTGGTTATCACTTTCTTCTTTAAATACATTCTTCACATCACTTCAGGGAGACTATATACTCCTGGTTTTTCCCACCTCAATGTTTGTTCCTTCTCAGTTTTCATCACTGGTTTCTCCTCCTCTTACTAACTTATAAATGTTCTTATAATGTTGAATACTGATCTTAAACTCCTGTCAATATTCTCTAAAATCCTAGGTAATCTTATCCCCTCTCATATTTTAAAAATTTCTCTATTGTTAAAGTGTCACACTTTAATTGTTTAACCTAGTTTCCCAAAGTATCAGAATTATATTTACAAATGTCTATTCAACACCTATCTAATTGGATGTCTAAATGGCATATCAAATGTAATATGTATATACCCAAATTCTTCATTCTTCAACTCATTCAAATCCCATTTTTACCCCACTTTTCCACATTTTGGTAGAAGGCAACGGCATTACCCTAAGACTCAGCTTGGATTTCCCTAATTTTTTATTCCTGGCAGCCAAACAATCAGCAAATTTTACTGGCTCTACCTTTACACATCTTATAGATCAGAGCAGTTCTCATAGCACCACTCCAGCTCGTAACCCTACAGTGACTTTTCATTAGACACAGACATGGGATTTGTTTTCTATTGCTGCATAACAAATTACTATATAGTTAGCAGCTTAACACCACAAACATTGATTATTGCAGTTTCCATGACTCAAGAGTCCAGGCACAGTTTAGCAGGATTCTCTGCTCAGGGTCTCATGAGGCTGCATCCAGTTGTCAGCCAGGGCTGTGGTCTGAGACACAGGGTCGTCTTTCAAACTCATGTGACTGTTGGTAGAATGCATTTTCTCCTAGTTTTAGAACTCTTAGTGGCTTATTTCTTCAATGCCAATAGGAGGGGGTCTCTGTTGCTTGAAGTGTCTTCCCTCTAGACCCTCTTTTAAAAGGCTTGACTGATAAAATCAGGCCTATCAAGGATTATCTCCCTTTTGATGAATTCAAAGTCAACTCATTAGAGACCTTAATCATATCTGAAAGAAAACCCCCCAAAAAACCCCTTCACATTTTCCATATAATGTAACATAATTAGGGAATGACAGCCACCTTATTTACAGATCCTACCCACACAAAAGGGAAGGGAATTATACAGGATAAGTACACAAGCAGATGAGAATCTTGGAAGCAATCACAAAATTCTGCCTATGGTAGATGTAGAATCCTTATCGTGGCCCTTAAAAAATTCTTTAAACTTACTTCTTATCACCATTCCCTTAACACATTTTGATCTACTATTCTTTCTGTTCCTCTAACAGGTCAAGTTCAATTTGACACTTAGCGCCACTGGAATTTCTTTTCTCTACCTAAAAATGTTCTTCCCATAGCATTCATATCTTTAATTTTTCTTTTATTGTCTTCTCAAAAATCACATTTCAAGGGGGCTGTTGCTGATCACCTAATTAAAAAAAATTCTGTCACTCCTTCTATCTCCTTATTATGTTTCGTATGTACCATTTCCCAAAATTATATAATATTATGTTACATTATATTGTAGTTTGTCACATTGCATTATGTTATTCATTAGTTAGCATACTGTATGTCTCCTTCTCTGCAGCATAATCTCCATCAGAGAAAATACCTTTCTATATTGTTGACTACTCTATTCTTAGCACATAGTCAGTACTGATAAATAGATGCAAAACAAACAAACAAAAAAAAACGAAAGAAGGAAAGTAAGGTAGTAAGAAGGGGAGAATTAGTCTTAAAGGGATATTTAATCATATGATTCCATAATTACATCTTTTTGATGGCATTCTATGTCATACAGAGTAAAATACTGAAACCTTTAGAGTAGTAAAATAAAAAAATAAATGCCTTGTCTTTGTCTAACTCCCAAGGTTTCTTTCTTACAGTTCTCTGACCCATACTCTGAACTAGAGTAATGGAATGTCTCATAACACAAACCACATGTTATGTTGTAAAGCATGTCTCTTCCCTAGCTAATGTATTTACCTTGCCCATCTCACCTGTAACTCATCATTTAATGCAGCCTGAGGCTCCTTTCCAACTTATAGCTGAAAAAGTTATCCCTCATATTTATTTGTGTAATAAATTCAACAGAGTTGAATAATTGAACTAAATATATTTTATCATTTTCTTTTATCATGATATATTTTTATCATTTTATCACTTTATCATTTCTAATTGCATATGTTTCTGCTCTTATTTTAAAGGTGTTAAAAATTAGAAAGTGAGTATTATCCATTGATCTTTTTATCAATTGATTTTTTCTAATCTTTAAATTAAAATATAATTTATATAAGCAAAATTTATCTTCTTTAGAGTACAGTGTTATAAGTTTTGACAAACATATGCAGTCATGTAACTACCACCGTAATCAATATAAAGAATTGTTGAATCACAACTAAACATTCCCAGAATCTCTTTGTTGTCAATTTCAACCCCAAAATGTAGCTGTTGGCAACAACTGATCTGGTTTCTCTTTCTCTAGTTTTAGCTTCCCTAAATATTGTATGTATGGAATCCAAAAATATGTAGGCTTTTAAGTCTGACTTCTTTCCCTTACAATGCATTTGTAATTAACCCTTGTTGCGGCATGTGTCAGTAGTTTCTTTCTATTGCTGAGTGATATTCCATTGTATGGATTTACCATAGTGTAGGCATCGACATCTTTTTCTCTGTTAAGATATATAGGTTTTTGTGTGAATGTATTTTTTTTTTTTTCATTTCACTTAGACAAACACTTGGGCATTGGTTTGCTGGGTTATATGGTAACTGTATGTGTAACTTCTTCATACTGACAAATTGCTTTCCAAACTGGCTATCTCATTTTGCATACCACTAACAATGTAAGAGATTTCCTGTTGTACTGTCTCCTTGTTAACATTTGGTATTAAGATTTTCAGCCATTCTATTTGTGTCACAGTATATCATTGTGATTTTATTTTGCATTTCTCTAAAATCTAATGTTAATATCTTTTATATGCATATTTACTATCCATATATCTTCAGTGAGGTAACAATTAAAATATTTTGTCTGTTCATTAAAATCACATTGTTCATTTTATTATAGTTTTGAGAGTACTTTATATATTCTTAAAACAATCTCTTTATCAAATTTGTGATCTGCAAACATTTTCTCTCAGCATTGTATTGTATTTTCACCTTCTTAACAGCATTTTTAAAAGAGCAGAAAACTTTAGTTTTAAAAAAGTCTAAAATAGTGAAACAAAATTATGAGTTGTGCTTTTAGGATTTATGTAAGAAATCTTGGCATAGCCCAGAGTTATAAACATTCTCTGCTATGCTTTTTCTGGAGGTTTTCTAGTTTCAGTTTGGGCACTTAAGTTTATGATCCATTTTGAGTTAATTTTAGAATACTACATGAAATATGAATAAAGATTATTTTTTTTCATATGCATATCGAGTTATTCTAGCATCATCTGTTAAAAAGGCTGTCTGTTCTCTACTCTTCATTGAAGAATATTTCTCATTTTCCATATCAGTTGACCGTATTGCATGGCTCTACATCTGGACTCTCTATTCTGTACCATCCATCTATATGTCTACGCTTTGTCTAAAAAGACACCATCTTGACCAATATATTTCTATATTGTGCCATGGAATTTATGCAGTCTGAGTCTTCTATTTTCATTCTTGTCCTTTTTTGGCCATTCTCATTCTGTTTCATTCACACATTAATTTTTGATCAGCTTGTCAATTTATACAAAAAATTCAGCTGGTATTTTTTTATTACAATTATGCTGAATCTATACATCATTTTGAAGAGAACTGATTATTAAATATGAAATATTCCAATCCATTAATATGCTATATCTCCCTATTTATTTAGGTGATCTGTGATTTTTTCATCAATGTTTTACAGTTTTCAGAATACAGATATTGCCTATATTTTATGTCTTATACTTAAATATTATATGTTTTGGGTGCAATTGTTAAATCAATTAGACAAGTATGTTATTAGACTGAAGTGTCTTTAATGCCTTAGTAGCTACATAAGCAAACCAAAACCCAAACCTGAGATGCCTTGAGGTTAAGAAATGAAAACCTAAGGACAACCAAACACTAACAGCAAACTTGGTTTTCCCAAGTAATGCAACAGATTAAGCTACAGTGAATCAAATAATTCTCTTGCTTGTCTTCCACCTCTTCTCTGTAAAAGTCTTGCCTCTAGCTCCTGTCAGTGAAGCATTCCTAACCATTCTGGTTTGGCATTGCCCAATTCAAATTGATTTTTGCTGAAATGAACTCAAAGAACTTTTTACTATGCCTTGTTTTATCTTATGACACTAATAAACTATTTGAAAATTTAATTTTCAATTCTTTATTGCTATTATAGAGAATTATGATTTCTTTTTAAATACTGGCCTTATATCTTACAACTTTCCTAAGCTCATTCCTTAGTCTTATAAGATTTTTGTAGATTCTTTGTGTGTTTTATGAAGGTATTCATGAAAGCTGGGAAAAGAGGAAATTTCATTTCTGCTTTTTTAATTGTATGCCTTTTATTTTTATTTCTTGCCTTTTTGCCCTATGTGTTATCTCCATAGGATGTAAATTTGAATTGTGAGAAAAAATATCATTGCCTTATTCCTGATTATAAGGGAAAACATTTACTCTTTAACCATTAATATGATGTCACAATGAAAACATACCATTCTCTTGTTAGTGTACAGAGTTTTCTATCATAAGTGATATTGATTTTTTGGTCAGTTTTTTGTTCTACATCTACTAAAATGATAATAAAGATTTTCTCCTTTATTCTGTTAATATGATTCATTTCATTGATTTTTCTAATATTGAATCAGATCTTTATTCCCAGATTAATCTTACTGGAATATTATTTATTTTTTAAATATTAAAAGTAAATATTAATGGTGTGCTTTGCTAATTTTTTATTCTTTTAAATTTTTTTCATTAATTTATTTTTTTTTATTCATAAAGTTTATTGCTTAGTAGTTTTTTTTTTTGTTTTTGTTTTTAATACTGTCTTTGCTTGGCTCTGGTTTTCAGTGTAATACTGACCTTGTGAAATGAATTGGTGAATGTTCCCTCCTATTCCATACTTTCAAAGAATTTCTGTTGGATTAACATTAGGTCTTCCTTAAATGATTGGAATAATTTATCAGTAAAACCATCTGGTTCTGGAGATTTCTTTGTTGGAAAGTCATTGGTAACAAATTAAGTATCTTAAAAGGTATATAGTGTTTAGGTTTTTAATTCTTTCAGAGTAGGCTTTAGAAGTTTGTGTCTTTAAAGGAATTTCCCCTTTTCATACAAACTTTTGCATTTATGAACACAACGTTATTTGAAGTTTTCTATTAATAGTCTTTTAATATCTGTAGGTTCTATAATGATTTCACCTCTTTTATTTTGTTGTGTGTAGTGCAGAGAGGGAACAGAGCAAGAACTTGCAAACAAGTGCTTTTGAAGGTCCATGGGCTGGGTAGCTTGTGGAATGTGGGAGATATTTTAATTGGGTAATTTTAATGTAACTCAGTCAACTTGGAAATAATGTAACTGGGTCAACATGGAAAGGAGGAAAGGAGTTCAATGTGGAAGTCATCATGAGACTCATAGCTTGAGCACACTTGTTGCAAGATAAGTTCTTAGTTATAGACACCTAGGTAAAAGTTCATAACAAGTAGGGCAGGTGCAGGTACTCAGGGAGCCATTGAGGTAACAAACAACAACTTTACATTACAATAGAACAGACTGTCATCTATAGTCAAAAGCTGTATAGGACATATAAAGAGATCATTTCTAAGGTATGGATATATGAGTAGCAAACTTAGAGAAGGAAACAAATTTAATTTAAAAATATGAACTTTATTGAAAATGTTTTTTACATAAGACTGTATATTAGAAAATTGCTGGAAAAAACAAGGTTTTGGAGTCCATGAAATTATACCTATCAATGAATATAGAAATTATCATGGTTTACCATTCTGAGACTTCTTCTTAGTACTATGTATGCACTTAGTGTTACGTGTATCATACCTGATAAGCATGGTAAAATTTTTTTAAAACCCATAGATAAAGTCAAAACGTTATGAAAAGTAAAGTATAAATGGAAAAATGTATGTAACATTTTGGTTCCCTTGTCTCTCCTCATATCTACTGAAGGCACAGCTACCTGCTAACTTACCATCAGTCCTGATTCCTGCTCATAACTAACACTTTAACATAATACGATTGACAAGATAACATAAGGTTTTCTTTTTTGTTTTAATTTTCCCAAAAATTTTACTTTGGTAAAAATCACTTAAACTATATTTTTAATGGAATTTTTCTAGCTCCAAAAATTTAGAATCAGATGACTGATCATTTGATACCTATCTCCAAAGATATATTCTCTTATAAAATCTGGATGTCCCTCTTCAATTCTTATTTTCCTAGATTTCTGGCTTCACTTTAAGCACCCTTAATTTCCTCAGCTTTTTCATCCTTCCATTGTACATACCTTGTTAAAGTCTTTCACAGAGTGGATCTAAAAATCTGCCTTCTCTGCTCCTACCCCCAAGCTCTTGGGACATTTTGGAGAAAATTACATAACTTACCTGAATAGTGCCAAAACACATTTATTGATTCAAACTCCAAACTTGAGGGAACTTCAACACTACTTACCAGTTATATCACTTATCCCAACTCAGTCTTCTTTCAGTGAAGTGGTTGCTGTGAAATGCTTTATTCTCATTTTCTCTAATCTTATTGCCCACGTTTCAACAGATAGTTTGCTTCATAATGAATATAGAAAATAAAAGCACTCAGGAGTGAGTTTTCTTAACACCTTCACCATGTCCCAGATCACTTTCCTGAATGTTTAATTCCTAATTACCCCTCCAATTCTTATATTTCATACAGATTTTCAGTTTACTTATTTCATTCTTAAATCCTTTCCCTCATATGTTTACCTTATGGTTTTCCTTCCCTTCATCATCAAAAAAGGGTGGTCTATGCTCCCTGCAAATACTTTCTTAACTTCGGTTCCTTCTTCAGCCTATATAAGAGAGATTAAACTGTATTGATAATATTCTTAAAAAGTTATCAACAGCCTAATTTGTCCAGTATTAGTTTGGTATTCTTGAATCAGATGTATATAGAATTGTAATATTTTATTGTAATATTTTCTTATTCTATAATTAAAAGTAAACATTTTCCATCACATCTTTTGTCCCACATTGATTATAATCTTATATCCTAAAAGAAACTCATTCTTGTAGATTTTATTTTCTTTATCTTACAAAAGAGAAAATAAGATTCATACCCTGTCCAACTGCCCCTATCACCAGAGTTTCTTACACTGCACTGTGCTGTCCCTCCTGTTTCCATCCTCTGGTCATTTCTGCATGAGAACTGAAACAAGAAGGCAGAACATCACCTTTTTAGACCTCAGCTGGGAGTGTGCACTGCTAGGTGACTCAATTTTTTTGCTGCTCTGTGTATGTCTGTGGAGGACTACAAAAGCACAAGGAGTATTAATTTTAGAATAACAGATACATTTTATCCAGTAGGCAAATTCACAAATACTGAAGTGAATAATGAGAATCAACTCTACATCCTTTATCAGATATGTGTATGAGTATTCTCATATGTATATACCAGTTCACAATTCCTCATTTTGAGTAATAAAAAATTACAAATATATACATACAAGTATATAATTACAAGTATATACATACTTTTGTGCGTGTAGTATATATGTGTGTGTGTGTGTATATACATGAGTGCATTTACATGTAGAAATATATGCAATGGTAAATAAATATTCCAAATCAGGAATCATCAAGGCAGTCATTTTTTTCAATGCTCTCCAATTTCCCTCTCCTTGTGAATACTCTTTTCCTCCCCTCCTCTACATTCTGCTTCTAATCTCAAGAGTTGCCACATACCTTTGGCCAGGTAATAAAAAATAGAAAGAAAAGTTTTATAATAACCATATTTAGACAGACTTTGGTGGGAGGAAAAGTGAGTCATCCTCTTTTTTGTTCTATGGCAGGCTATGTAAAACTATTGGGCTTTTTGCTGATCTAACTCAGGAATGTGATCCTTACTTGAATAGGAATCAACATAAGCCCTTGGGGGCAAAAATTTTGCTTATTATGTGAGCTCTGTGTGCTCCATCATCCTTTATTCATGTGTGATCTCATGAGGAAAAATATTTTCCCCACCTCTTCTAGAATTAGATCCACATATATGTTGACATATATCTACTTGTTTTAAACTGATAGTCATTTAAGGTCAAATACATTGTAAAAGATCTACATTTTTTTTTACTCCCCTTCCCCCCCTTTGTGTTTTTGATGTCATATTTAAAATTTTTATGTCTATCCCTTAACTGTTTATTGTAGTTAGAGTTGATTTTACAATTTTTGTCTTTTAAGCTTTCATAGTAGCTTATTTAAGTGATTGACACACAGGCTTTACTACATATTTGCCTTTATCAGTGGCATTTTTCCTTTTCTATAATTTCTTATTTCTTGTTGTAGCCTTTTCTTTTTTCACTTAAAGAAGACCCTTTAATGTTTCTTGTAAGGTCAGTTTAGTATTGATGAACTCTTCAGTTTTTGCTTATCTGAGAAGCTCTGTATCTTTCTTTCAATTCTGAATGATAATCTTGCTGGGTAGAGTATTCTAGATTGTAGGTTTTTCCCTTTCATCACTTTAAATAATTCATGCCACTACCTTCTGGCCTGCAAAGTTTTTGCAGAAAAATCAGCTGATAGCCTTATGAGGGTTCCCTTGTATATGACTGTTTTTCTCTTGCTGCCTTTAAAATTTTCTCTTTATCTTTAACTTTTGCCATATCAGTTATGCTACATCTTGGTGTGGGTCTCTTTGTGTTCATCTTTTTTGGAACTCTGTACTTCCTCTCCCTGGATATCTGTTTCCTTCTTCTGTTTCTGGAAATTTTCAACCACAATTTTATCAAATATGTTTTCTACCCTTTTCTCTCTCTCTTCTCCTTCTGGGACTCCTATACTGTGACTATTAGTATACTTGATGTTGCCCCAGAAGTTCCTTAAACTCTCCTTATTTTTTTAAAATGTGCTTGTCTTTTTGCTCTTCAGATTGAGTGATTTCCATTATTCTATCTTCCAGATCATTTATGTGTTATTCTATATCACCTAGTCTCCTGTTAGTTCTTTCCAGTGTATTTTTTATTTCAGTTACTGTATTCTTGAACTCTGACTGGTTCTTTATAATATTTTCTAATTCTTTATTAAAATTCTAATTATGTTAACTTATTCTTTTCCCAAGTTCAGTTAGCATTCTTATTACTGTTGATTTGAACACTTTATTAGGTAAATTATCTCTGTTTCATTAGGGTTTTTTTAGGAATTTTTTTTTTTTGGTGTTGTTCTTTTTCTTTCATTTGAAACATACTCCCATCTTCTTATTTTGTTTAACTTTCTCTGTTTCTATGAAATTAGGTGAAACATTATTATCCTAATCTTGAAGTAGTGTCCTTGTGTGGCAGCATCACTATGCAGTCTGCCTGTGCCCAGTGGCTTTGGTGGGAGAGCTGGATCTGAGGTGAGTATAAGCCTGGGGTGAGCTGGCAGCCACCACCTTGGTGGGAGGTAGGCTGGAGTTGGAGTGGTTAGAGCCAGATGGGAGAGGGGCTTCTCCTGTGTCCAGTGGATATTACTGCCCTATTGCAAATGGGTGTGGGGCCCAAGGTGCTGGGGTAGGAACCCTGGGGGAGTGGATTTCTCCCTGGTGTGATGACAGTCTCTGCCTTGATTTGGGATGTGGTTGGGGCTTGTGAGCTTGGGGATGCACTTCTGTGTTGGTTTCACTTTTTCCCCTAGTGAGTGTGCATGGTTAAATGTTGCTGAATGGAGAAAATATTTGCAAATTTTATGTCTGATAAAGGGTTAATTTTGAAAAAATATAAAGAGATCATGCAATTCAATTTCAAAAAAACAAGCAACCTAAAAAATAAAATGGGCATAAGACCTGAAGTTTTCCAAAGAAAACATACAGATGGGTGCCTGGCACATGAAAAGACGTTCAACATCACTAATCATCAGGGAAATGCAAATCAAAACAATGAGATATCACCTCACACCTGTCAGAATGGCTATCATCAAAAAGACAAGAAATAATAAATGTTGGCAAGTATGTGGAGAAAAGGTAACACTAGTACACTGTTAATGGGAGTGTAAATTGGGCCAGGCACTGTGGAAAACAGTATGGCTATTCCTCAAAAAAACAAAAATAGAACTACCATATGATCCAACAATTCTACTCCTGAGTATATATCAGAAGAAAATGAAAACTCTATTCCAAAAAGATACATACACGTCAATGTTCACAGCATTATTTACAGTAGCCAAGATATGGAAACAACCTAAGTGTCCATCAGCAGATGAATGGAGAAAGAAGTGCTATATATTTGTATACAATGGAATATTATTCAACCATAAAAAAGAGGGAAATTTTGCCATTTGCAACAACATCGATGGGCTTGTAGGGTATTGCGCTAAGTGAAGTAAGTCAGATAGAGAAAGACTAATGTTAAATGTTATCACTTATACGTGGAATCTAAAAATTAGAACAAACAAATGCATATAGGAAACTAGACCCAGGCAATTGGGTGCTCCTCCTCTCATCCTTAGAACTTACATTCTGTTTGCCTTTCCTGCTCCCAGAAGCTTCCCCAAGAATACGACCTTGGGATAATAATGTGGTGAGGAGACAATTTCATCTGTGTACCTGGCTGAACCCAGTTGAGGCTGTTATGTAAACTTTAAAGGTTCTGGCAAGTGGGTGTGAAAATCTCATTTTATGGCTACCCAAGCCTTCTAAGTAAGTCTCTTACTTAGTAAAACTATCACATACCAATCTGGCATGGTCTGCCTCTTTTTGAGGTCTCTCCTTGTCCTCCATGTACAGGGGCCAGTTTACAACACAACATCAATATCTCTGAATGCTTATTCAACTGTTTACTGCTGCTATGTTTTCCTGAAAGAGATACTCAGGAGAGATGGAAAGGTGTCTGCTAGCCTTTTCATCTTCTGTTCTGAATGATACCAGTTAAAAAAAATTAATATATACACTTCTCAGCATTATCCACTTAGCTTTTCAGCTTATTTAGTGGGCTTAAAAAATAATAATCATATCAAATTTTAACTTATGAACAATAAAGCTAGCCCATTTTAAGTATTCAGTTCTGAATTTTGACAAATGTATACTCCCATGTAGATATAGCCACAATCAAGATAGAGACTATTTACCTCATCCAAGAAAGATCTTTGTGCCCCTTCCCAGTCAATCCCCATTCCCCACTACATCTAATCAAATGCTGATAATGATTTTTATCACTGTAGATTAGATTTTTC
Organism: Balaenoptera musculus; assembly: GCF_009873245.2. Lineage (NCBI taxonomy): Eukaryota > Metazoa > Chordata > Mammalia > Artiodactyla > Balaenopteridae > Balaenoptera > Balaenoptera musculus. The sequence goes on from NC_045802.1 coordinate 38,507,094, forward strand.
TTTCCCCTATTACTCATATTTTTTTCATTCTATTTTTCTCCAGCTAGTTTATAGTTACACCTTTTTCTATTTTCTTTGTGATTATATACTTTAAAAAAATTAATTTGCCCTAAGATTGAGAATGATTAAAATTTTTCCTTTTTCTCAAATAGTAAAAACTGAATATCATTTAACTCATCATGATATACTTCCAATGTAGATGAAACTAAGGCAAGTATTTTTAAATCTTTTTATGTTGAACCTCCAAATCATATATGATAATAATATTACATTAACAATATAAAATACATAAAATAATGTGTTATTATTATATATAATATTATTATTTATATTATTATTTTGTATTTAATTAGTGACAGATTTCTTAACTATTTTTCATTTTATTTTCTTTACATTCTTACTTGCATTGTAATATAAATATATCTCTCTCTATATATATTCTTTTTCAGATTATTTTCCATTTTAGGTTATTGTAAGTTATTGAATATAGTTCCCTGTGTGATACAATAGGTCTGTGTTGTTTACCTATTTTATAGTAGTTCATAGTAATGTGTTAATAGTGTGTAATCCCAAACTTCTAATTTATCCCTCCCCCCTCCCCCAATTTCCCCTTTGGTAACCATATGTTTGTGTTCTATGTCTGAGAAACACACATTTTTAATGATTTACTGACATTAACAAATAATTCAGGGGTTATCTTATAGTTACTTGTGTTCACATATAGAAGCACTGAAAACTAATTTAAGATATGTGGATATGTGATATTAGTTTCATTCCAGTTGGGAAGATATGGGCTAATTGTATATCATTCTCTTATATACAATTATATATAATTAGTATTCTATTTCACATTTTTTGATATCTTGTTTCATATTATACTTTTTATTGTATTACATTTATTTACTATAATTATTATAATGTAACATACACTAGTTGTGTCACCTTAGCAGATTTAATAAATTCTGTAGTTCTCAGATTTTCTACCCACAGTGAAAAGCTTTAATTATAGTCTCATATTGTTATTTTGAGAACTAAGTATTAAGTATTAAATGTAAATATGTATGGTAGTTGGTACAAAGAAATAATTTAAATTTTTATTTTTCCTTTTTTTTCATTTTTATTTATGTTACCACCTTGCATTTCAATGGAGAAGAAAACAGATTTTACAGTGATTCAAATACATTTTTTGAATGTGGGTTACATTTTTTAGGCAGAGTATAAAGCAATTCACCATAGGCATTTAGAACTGCGCCTAAGAGTGTGCTATCACTCTCCTAAGAGGTGGACCATATTACATGCAGAAAACATATGACCCAGGGCCAAAATAAACTTCTTGACATGTAGCTTCTTGGATATGGCTAGTGCTGGGCAAAGCAGGAATGACAATTTTTGGAGTGAGAAGGTAGAACAGAGTAGGTCTACTAAGAGTGTAGAAAAATGAAGTTAATGCTAAGGGAAGAATAAAGTTCAATGTTAGGAATAAAATCATAATGAATACTTGAAATTAATTGGTAATTTCTGGAAGCAAGGATCAACTAAGTTCTTATTTACATTTGAGCCTTGAACACTACTGGGGATTAAGGCTTTCATTATTTAATCTGAAATTAGCTCAATTTAGTTGTGAAAATTCAGTAGTCTTTTTTAAAAAAGTATAAGTTGCTATAGCTTCTATACACATAACTTGGTGTAAGAAAATTAATGCATATGTATGTTAAATGCATATAATTCCTTTCACTCTCACAACTAGAAAGTCTTTATTTTACTAGATAGAAAATAAAAAATTTGTTGAGTCTTTACTGCAACATTTATATTACCCTGATGTTATTATTCTGATTAATATCTGATCAGCTGAGCTTGAATATAATTCTCAGAGTTTTGATCTAGTAATCTATTTTTAAACAAATGACTGGAAGTGAGAAATCTAAAAATAAATTTACACTGGGGAAAACAAAATTTAAAAAAATATATAATTTTTATATTTGTAAGAAACGTTTCTATTTTTATTTACGTTTTGCTTAGCTATAATATAAACCTACATTCAGTTTGATACACTGATTTGTTTACCTTTTACTTTATTGAGTCCCTGGAAAATAGACTGAGACAGAATTGTGTGCAGGTGATTAGTGAGAAAATGTGTAAGTCAGGGATTGGGTATAGGAGTTAAACTGAAGAGCAATTTCTCCAGAGGTGAGGTATCAGCCCATCTCTTAGACCAGAGGCTGGGTTTGCCCTTCAGTGATGTGATGACTTGAGGCTAGGGTACTATGATTTTGTGTGCCTAAATCTACTGATCATTGAATTTAGGCTGCCCCAAAAGAGGGTGTAACTATGAGTTCAGCAGCTTTGCTCAGTCAAGGGAAATTCCTGTGAAGAGACTCTCTTGTGATCTGTGGACAGTCAGTGATGCCAGCAGTCAGGAGAAGGGCACCTGAGTCTTGAATTGGGGATCTATTATGAGAAAAACTGCATCTGCACTTTTATAGAAGTATTCAATCATGGTTACTGTTAAAATCTACATTATATTCCACTGTAAAGATATGACAAAGTTTACTTCTCCATTTTGTTCCTATTTCAGATTTGGACAGTTTCTGATTTCCTCAAAGGAAATATTATTGGAACTATTATTTTATATTTGTTCTTTTCTTTTAACCTTTCTTCTTCCCGTCCTTCCTTCCTTCTTTCCTTTTATTTTTATTTTTTAATAATTTTCCTCAAGTTAATATCATAAATATATTATTTGTATAAATGTTGAAAAATACTAATAGTAGTTATCATCTTCCTTAGATATCATTGTATTGTTTAAAATGAGACATCTTAAAGGAGTGTAAGACCTTGTATGACAGTTGAGCTTGCAGGACCATGGGGTCATGCAGTGCAATATTATCAGCCATCTTGACATCATCTAAATTTATTACAAGCCACGTAGAAAATTACACTATCATCGTAGGCTTAAGAAATAATCCCTAGTACAACTGACCTAATCATAATTTCAATTAAAAGATATACTTTTATACAACATTTTTTTTGTATACACCCTAAGCTATAATATAATATTTCTGGGAAAGAAATGAATTATTACCTAGATTTAAACCAGTGAAGATTTGTATATTGTTTGTTGTTAATTATTACAAATTGTTTTGTACTATGTACTTTATAGGTACATATTTAATGGATAATTTTGGGGTGAAGTATATTCTATGTACTTTTTGGATCCTCCCACATGCTTTTAGCTTTTCAAGGATGGTTTTAGATTTTGAATACATATCTTTGTCTCAGATAGGGCGTCCCAACTTAAAATCTAAGTTGCTGGTTAACAGATTGTTAACTCCACCAATTCATCCTTATTAGTCTGAGTGTGTTAAGATATTTGAAAAAAGTTAATATATTGTTTTTCAAATTTGTTCCACTGTTTTATATACCACAGCTAATCATCATATTTCATCAGAACTTGTGGTTATGATATGGTTATTTTATCATAAATTGTCAGGTCTCAGATATTGTAATTATTGTCAAATTTTATAATTTTAATGAGTGTAAAATTAAATCCATTCAAAGTTTAATTTACATGTTTTAAATAATGAATGGTTTATCTTCTGTGAATTATTCCTCCACAATCTTTGTTTTTTTATTTACAGAGAACAACTTCTATATCACAGAATAATAATAATAAAAATGGTATAAAATAGAGAATGCTCTATGCTTTCATTGAAAAAAGTCTCTATCTTTCCCTACACACCTTCCCTTTCTTCTGCAGTCTGCATACAACTAACTGTATTAACTAATATATAGTTTATTCTCATTAAAGTAAAGGGATTAAATCATCCCAGATTCCTTCTTCTGCTTCTAAAATTGAATAATGCATAATAAAGAACAAATTGCAACATTTAAAAATATACTATTTATTTTCAAAATAATCATAAAAGGTGATATACTATATAATATTTGCAGATAGGTATTTCTAGACCCAAAGTTTATGGTAGCCTCTAAGTCTGCTGACTTAAAATCCAGTACTCTTTTGATTAGATTGCACTGCTCCCAGCATGCTGAACTTGGCAAACGAAGATGCAGCTTGCAGACCCCAATGCATGCAAGTAACATTTTCTGTCACAGTAGCATTTTGCCTTCACATACATTTTACTGGGATCTTTTTTTGGGGCGGGGGGTGATCTTTTTTCTTTAAAAAAATGTAACATGTTGACAACTTCTTTCAAAGTTACACATCCTTGACTAATTTGTTCTCAAAGCATGGCACCACTGGATAGTTGGATATTGATCAGTATCTAATTTATTATTTCATTCTAGCTATAATCAAGATGCTTAATAGTGTATCATGAAGGATTCATATCACTAATGGAAATAGTTCTGTAAATGAGAGCTGAATATATATACATACATATATGCATACTTTTTAAAGTACCATATAAAATGAAAAATTATTCAGGTAATGTTTATAAATAATTTATAACTCATAAGTGTTCTTGATTTGCACTGAATGTGATCACTGCACAAAATAATTAATTTTCAAAAAACCACATTTATTAAAATAGAATGTGATATAAAATTTTTTATCAATATATAGACTAATGTAAGTATTTGAAACCTGCTTTATTAAGATGAATTTCTATGCAAATTCTTACAAGAATAGACTCTGTTTGCAGCTGTAAAAATGAATACATAAAGAAATGACAAGACAGACAGCCTGTCACAGCAGCAGCTGCTACAGTCTGTACAAGAGACATGGAAGAGAATGAACAGCCTGTCTGTTTTCTTGCTGCTCTGAGTGCAATGAGCTGCTAAGGGGATCCTGGCCTTAGGCTTGTCTATATGTACACTGCTTAATTGGAAAGTGAAATATGTGAATTTTCCTAAGATAACAAAGAATTCCAAATGATAATCTTATTGGTGAACATACATATTTGCTCCATAATTTATCTTTAAAGATGATTTGTTTTAACTGATTTTACCTATAAAAATCTCCCGGTGATATAATTTAAATATTAACTGAATAAAAGTTTTTAATGGATCAATTCATAACTAATCCTGTATAGTCAATCTTTCCAGAGCTTCCATTTTCCTTCCAACTTTTAAATATATTAAGCATAAATTGTGTCTTTATAACATGAAAACTGTGTTGAAAATTATTTGGCTGTATACATTTATTGATTCAAGGTAAAATTAATTAATCTCTCAAAAATGAAATACTTTGAGCAAGGATGGAATGTGGTCTCTCAAGGCTGTCAGTACTTGCCCTTAATGAATAATAAATTATAACAAGCTTTCTTTACACTTGTTTTAAGTCTCATTGAACTCACAGGCATTATGAATCTATTGCAATTCTGTGTTCTTGGAACATCATGTATGCTGTATATGAATAGAGCAGCAAGAAAAAGCAACAGACAGATTGGTTCAAGATGGCGGAGTAGAAGGACATGTGCTCACTCCCTCTTGTGACAGCACAGGAATCACAACTAACTGCTTAACAATCTTCGACAGGAAGACACTGGAACTCACCAGAAAAGATATCCCACATCCAAAGACAAAGGAGAAGCCGCAGTGAGATGGTAGGAGAGGTGCAATCACAATAAAATTAAATCCCATAACTGCTGGGTGGGTGACTCACAAACTGGAGAACAATTATACCACAGAAGTCCACCCACTGGAGTGAAGCTTCTGAGTCCAATGTCAGGCTTCCTAACCTGGGGATCCAGCAACAGGAGGAGGAATTCCAAGAGAATCAGAATTTGAAGGCTAGCGGGATTTGATTGCAGTACTTTGACAGGACTGGGGGAAACAGAGACTCCACTCTTGGAGGGCACACACAAAGTAGTGTGTGTATCAGGACCTGGGAGAAGAAACAGTGACCCATAGGAGACTGAATCAGACCTACCTGCTAGTGTTGAAGGGTTCCCTGCAGAGACAGGGTGTGGCTGTAGCTCACCACGGGGACAAGGACACTGGCAGCAGAAGTTCTGTGAAGTACTCCTTGACATGAGCCCTCCCAGAGTCTGCCTTTAACCCCAACAAAAAGCCTGTAAGCTCCAGTGCTGGGTCGCCTCAGGCCAAACAACCAACAGGGAGGGAACTCAGACCCACCCAACAGCAGACAAGTGCATTAAAGTTTTACTGAGCTCTTCCCACGAGAGAAACACCCAGCTCAACCCACTACCATTCCCTCCCATCAGGAAGCTTGCACAAGCCTCTTAGATAGCCTCATCCACCAGAGGGCAGACAGCAGAAGAAAGAAGAACTATAATCGTGCAGCCTGTGGAATGAAAACCACATTCACAGAAACATAGACAAAACGAAAAGGCATAGGACTATATACCAGATGAAGGAACAACATAAAACCCCAGAAAAACAACTAAATGAAGTGGAAATAGGCAACCTTCCAGAAATAGAATTCAGAATAATAATAGTGAAGAAGATCCAGGACCTCGGAAAAAGAATGGAGGCAAAGATGGAGAAGATACAAGAAATGTTTAAAAAAGACCTAGAAGAATTAAAGAACAGAAACCTAGAGAATTAAAGAACAAACAGAGATGAACAATACAATAACTGAAATAAAATATACACAAAAAAGAATCAATAGCAGAATAACTGAGGCAGAAAAAATGGATAAGTGACCTGGAAAGCAGAATGGTGGAAATCACTGCCATGGAACAGAATAAAGAAAAAAGAATGTAAACATTTGAAGGCAGCTTCAGACACATCTGGGACAACATTAAACACACCAACATTTGCATTATAAGGATCCCAGAAGGAAGAGAGAGAGAGGAAGGACCCAAGAAAATATTTGAAGAGATTATAGTTGAAAACTTCCATGACATGGGAAAGGATATAGCCACCCAAATCCAGGAAGCACAGAGAGTCCCAGGCAGGATAAACCAAAGGAGAAACATGCAGAGACACATAGTAATCAAACTGACAAAAATTAAAGACAAAGAATAATTATTAAAAGCACCAGGGAATAATGACAAGTAACATGCAAGAGAACTCCATAAGGTTAACAGCTGATTTCTCAGCAGAAACTCTACAAGCCAGAAGGGAGTGGCATGATGCATGATGTATTTAAGTGATGAAAGGGAGGAAACTAAAACCAAAACTACATTACACTGCAAGAATCTCATTCAGTTTCGATGGAGAAATCAAAAGCTTTACAGACAAGCAAAAGCTAAGAGAATTCAGCACCACCAAACCAGCTCTACAACAAATGCTAAAGGACTGCTCTAAGTGGGAAACACAAGAGAAGAAAAGGACCTACAAAAACAAACCCAAAACAATTAAGAAATTGGTAATAGGAACATACATATTGATAATTACCTTAAATGTGAATGGATTAGACACAGTCTCACTGAATGGACACAAAACAAGACACATATATATGCTGTCTAATAGAGATCCACTTCAGACCTAGGGACACATACAGACTGAAAGTTTGAGGATGGAAAAAGATTTTCCATGCAAATAGAAATCAAAAGAAGGCTGGAGTAGCAATACTCATATCAGATAAACTAGACTTTAAAATAATGAATGTCATAAGAGACAAGGAAGGACACTACATAATGATCAAGGTATCAGTCCAGGAAGAATATATAACAATTATAAATATATATGCACCCAACATAGGAGCACATCTATACATAAGGCAAATGCTAACAGCTGTAAAAGAGAAAATTGACAGTAACACAATAATAGTGTGGGACTTTAACATCTCACCTATAACAAAGGACAGATCATCAGGAAAGAAAATTAATGAGGAAACACAAGCTTTAAATGACACAATGGAGCAGATTGATTTAATTGATATTTATAGGACATTACATCAGAAAACAGCAGATTACACTTTCAAGTGCACACAGAAAATTCTCCAGGATAGATCACATCTTGGGTCACAAATCAAACCTCGGTAAATTGAAGAAAATTGAAATCATATCAAGCATCTTTTCCAACCACAACGCTAAGAGATTAGAAATCAATTACAGGGGAAAAAAAAGTAAAAAACACAAACACATGGAGGCTAAATAATACGTTACTAAAGAACCGAGAGATCATTGAAGAAATCAAAGAGGAAATCAAAAAATACCTAGAGACAAATGACAAAGAAAACACAATGATCCAAAACCTAAGGGATGCAGCAAAAGCAGTTCTAAGAGGGAGGTTTTTAGCAATACAATCCTACCTCAAGAAACAAGAAAAACCTCAAATAAAAAATCTAACTTTACACCTAAAGGAACGAGAGGAAGAAGAACAAACAAAACCCAAAGTTAGTAGAAGAAAAGAAATCATAAAGGACAGAGAAGAAATAACTGAATTAGAAACAAAGAAAACAAGAGCAAAGATCAATAAAACTGAAAGGTGGTTCTTTGAAAAGATAAACAAAATTGATAAAACTTTAGCCAGACTCATCAAGAAAAAAAGAGAGAGGACTGAAATCAATAAAATTAGAAATGAAACAGAAGTTACAATGGACACCGCAGAAATACAAAACACCGTAAGAGACTACTAGAAGCAACTCTACACCAATAAAATGGACAACCTGGAAGAAATGGACGAATTCTTAGAAAGATATCACCTTCCAAAACTGAACCAGGAAGAAATGGGAAATATGAACAGACCAATCACAAGTAATGAAATTGAAACTGTGATTGAAAATCTTCCAACAAACAGAAGTCCAGGACCAGATGGCTTTACAGGTGAATTCTATCAAACATTTAGAGAAGAGCTAACACCCATCCTTCTCAAACTTTTCCAAAAATTTTCAGAGGAAGGAACACTCCCAAATTCATTTTATGAAGCCACCATCACCCTGAAACCACGAGCACACAAAGATGCTACAAAAAAGAAAATTATAGACCAATATCACTGATGAATATAGATGCAAAAATCCTCAACAAAATACTAGCAAACAGAATCCAACAACACATTAAAAGGATCATACACCACGATCAAGTGGGATTTATCACAGGGATGCAAGGATTCTTCAATATACGCAAATCATTCCATGTGATACACCATATTAACAAATTGAAGAATAAAAACCATATGATCATCTCAATAGAGGCAGAAAAAGCTTTTGACAAAATTCGACACCCATTTATGATAAAAACGCTCCAGAAAGTGGGCATAGAGGGAACCTACCTCAACATAATAAAGGCCATATATGACAAACCCACAGCAAACATCATTCTCAATGGTGAAAAACTGAAAGCATTTCCTCTAAGATCAGGAATGAGACAAGGATGTCCACTCTCACCACTATTATTCAACATAGTTCTGGAAGTCCTAGCCATGGCAATCAGAGAAGAAAAAGAAATAAAAGGAATACAAATTGGAAAAGAAGAAGTAAAACTGTCACTGTTTGCAGATGACATGATACTATACATAGAAAACCCTAAAGATGCCACCAGAAAACTGCTAGAGCTAATTAATGAATTTGGTAAAGTTGCAGGATACAAAATTAATGCACAGAAATCTCTTGCATTCCTATATACTAACAATGAAATATCAGAAAGAGAAACTAAGGAAACAATCCCATTCACCATTGCATCAAAAAGAATAAATTACCTTGGAATAAAACTACCTAAGCAGGTAAAAGACCTGTATGCAGAAAACTATAAGACACTGATGAAAGAAATCAAAGATGACATAAACAGATGGAGAGATACACCATGTTCTTGGATTGGAAGAATCAACATTGTGAAAATGACTGTTCTACCTAAAGCAATCTACAGATTCAGTGCAATCCCTTTCAAACTACCAATGGCATTTTTCACAGAACTAGAACAAAAAATTTCACAATTTGTATGGAAACACAAAAGAACCCGAGTAGCAAAAGCAATCTTGAGGGAAAAAAAACGGAGCTGGAGGAATCAGACTCCCTGACTTCAGACTATACTACAAAGCTACAGTAATCAAGACAATATGGTACTGGCACAAATACAGAAATACAGATCAATGGAACAGGATAGAAAGCCCAGATATAAACCCACGCACATATGGTCAACTAACCTATGACAAAGGATGCATGGATATTCAATGGAGAGAAGACAGTCTCTTCAATAAGTGGTGTTGGGAAAATTGGACAGCTACATGTAAAAGAATGAAATTAGAACATTAAATACCATGCACAAAAATAAACTCAAAATGGATTAAAGACCTAAATGTAAGACTGGACACTATAAAACTCTTAGAGGAAAACATAGGAAGAACACTCTTTGACATAAATCACAGCAAGATCTTTTTTGACCCTCCTCCTAGAGTAATGGATTTAAAAACAAAAATAAACAAATAGGACCTAATGAAACCTAAAAGCTTTTGCACAGCAAAGGAAACTATAAACAAGACAAAAAGACAACCCTCAGAATGGGAGAAAATATTTGCAAACAAATCAATGGACAAAGGATTAATCTCCAAAATATATAAACAGCACATGCAGCTAAATATAAAAAAAAAAAACAACCCTATCAAAAATTTTGCAGAAGGCCTAAATAGACATTTCTACAAGAAGACATACAGATGACCAAGAGGCACATGAAAAGCTGCTCAACGTTACTAATTATTAGAGAAATGCTAATCAAAATTACAATGAGTTATCACCTCACACCTGTTAGAATGGGCATCATCAGAAATTCTAGAGAACAAATTCTGGAGAGGGTGTGGAGAAAAGTCAACCTTCTTGCACTGTTGGTGGGAATGTAAACTTATACAGCCACTGTGGAGAACAGTATGGAGGTTACTTAAAATCTAAAAACAGAATTACCATATGACCAGCAATCCCACTACTGGGCATATACCCAGAGAAAACCATAATTCAAAAAGACACACGCAGGGCTTCCCTGGTGGTGCAGTGGTTGAGAATCTGCCTGCCAATGCAGGGGACACAGGTTTGAGCCCTGGTCTGGGTAGATCCCACATGCCACGGAGTAACTAGGCCTGTGAGCCACAATTACTGAGCCTGCGCGTCTGGAGCCTATGCTCTGCAACAAGAAAGGCCACGACAGTGAGAGACCCGCGCACCATGATGAAGAGTGACCCCCGCTTACCACAACTGGAGAAAGCCCTCACATAGAAACGAAGACCCAACACAGCCAAAAAATTTTAAAAAATAATTAATTAATTAACTAAAAAAAAAAAAAAACAAAGAAACAAAACACATGCACCTCAATGTTCATTGCAGCACTGTTTAAAATAGCCAGGTCATGGAATCAACTTAAATGCCTATCAACAGATGAATGGATAAAGAAGATGTAGTACATATATACAATGGAATATTGCTCAGCCAGAAAAAGGAATGAAATTAGGTCATTTTTAGTGACGTGGATGGACTTAGAGACTGTCATACAGAGTGAAATAAGTCAGAAAGAGAAAAACAAATATCGTATATTTACGCATATACATGGAATCTAGAAAAATGGTACAGATGAACTTGTTTACAAGGCAGAAATAGAGACATAGATGTAGAGGACAAACGTATGGACACCAAGGGGAGAAAACAAGGGGCAGAGGTGGTGGGATGAATTGGGAGATTGGGATTGACATGTATACACTAATATGTATAAAATGGATAACTAATAAGAACATGCTGTATAAAAATAAATAAATAAATAAAATTTAAAAAAATAAAGAAACAGCAACAGATACACAATGCTCTCATCTCCTCTGCTCTGGCACATACTTTATAGCCCCATTGGATTTGCAACACAAGAGTCAAAGATAAAATTATTAAAATCCCAGGAAGGTAGCAGCAGAGCATTAAACCAAGAGCAGTATCCTTCAGAGCATGAATCCCTGGGCAACTAATTGCACAGATCTGGTGCTCATGAAGCCAGCCCTGTAGGTGGCCTAATAAAAATCAAAGTATACTTGAACTACATTCTTTAAACTTTCCATAATTCCAAATTGCCTAGACAAATGTTTGTACCAGTAAACTTTTATTTTTAAATTCTAGTCTTTCTTATGTAGATATACAGAAGGTTAAAAGAAAATATTTATAAGGAGATCAATTTGGAAGATTGTTGTTTACTATGCAAATTAATTTGCTGCATTTTACCTGAAAGTTATTTCTGACTCAGCTTTTGTCAGTGGTTGTCAGGAAAACCAATATGAGTTAAGTGTTCCCTTGGTTATTTACATTCATATCTTTATGGCAGTAAAGATGTACAAAACAAAAAACACTTGTTCTGCATTTCCTGACTAATGAATTACCCCATGGATACAGTTGAGCTTTCTGGAACTGCTTTTGTCTTTCAATATCTCTTGCCCTCTGATTCCATTACATAATTTTGAAAAGGTAAGAACCTTTTCAAAGGTAAGTTCTATGCAAAATATTTCCAATTATGTTAGACTCAGGAAGCAGGTTTTAATTATAGAAGTTTCTTGGATTAAAGATGTCAATTTTTTCCCACATATTTAGTCCTCTAAATCTATTTGTTTAAGAAAAGAAATTCTTTTTTAATATGTGCAACTGTCTCTGCATTTGTGAAACATTTTTACAAAGGGTATATCTGATTAGTAAATATGGATACAACTTTTTTTAGACACATATGAAATGTAAAGTTATCATGAGACAACACTTTGCCATGAATATCCGTTCTTTTGTTGCTATTTTTATAATCACCTACAAATCTATTTGATTGACTCATTTGTATTATTAATCTTTTTTTATATAAGTTTAAAGTCTATTTCCTCATTTTCTTCCTTGACCTATGATTTTTTAGAGCAGCATTGTATTTTTAGAGTCATTTTGGTGCAGGGAGAAAAACAAAGAATATCTTTCCTTAGCATAGGTTCACATTCATCAACTGAGATGGTAATTCCTTTGGAAATCAATAAACAGAGAATACAAAAATTTTAAGGCTTGTCAACTAAATGGCTGTTGGAGATAGGGAGCATAGAAAAGTCACCCAATTTATGAGCTTTGGATTAAGTAAGTGAACTTGGTAGTATGATCAGTTTCAAATATATCTTACATGTGGTGCTTATCTAACCATTTGTTCTACCCTTTTATTCCATTGTCCTCTACACATGATCTTTTCATTTTCCCTCAGATAGTAGATAATAGCATCAGAGGCTATAGACACAAATTATATATCACTTCCTCTGGTAGAGTAGCACAATTATAAATTTGAAAAATATATCACATTCATTTCATCATCTAATCACCAATATTTGGAAAATTATTACGTTAAGAATATTACTAGGAAAACAAAAGAACAGGCAGTGATAGGCAGGTCAGGAGCATTTGCCTTTTGCCTTAAAAATAATAACAAAATTATCTTTAAATCTAGATTGGAAAGAATTAGTATATTTTAGAATTTTAATTGACCATAGTAAATATTCAATAAAATTCTTGGAATTAATGAATAAATAAAATAGATTAATAATGTTCTTTATTTGAGGAAGAAGCAAAAAAAAAATATGAATCACTCTGATTACTTATGTAAATATGCATGTGAAAGTACCAACCAAAGTCAGAGTGATTCCTTCAAAAATATTTTCAAAAAATATAGTGTTTGAACACTATAATGAAATAGTTTCCGAATTTTAAACTTTAAATTGAATTTTACTTTTAAAATTTTGTTTAATACAAGAATGTCACTGAAGGGATAAACAAGGATATTTATATATATGCCATTATGGTAAGTATGAAACTGTGTATCAATTTTATTATAAGGAAAAAGTAAAATATTAACATCAGATATAAATACCCACTTGATCCACAGTCTTATTGAGAGTATAATTATGCATTAATTCCAAGATTTCTTTGTGATACTAATAAGCACATTGAATACATGTTTTCTGTCTTCTATCCTTATCATCATTTATTTACTTAACACATACTGTAAGACCTCACAAATTATTTTTATTATTTCTTCAGTCCTTATAAGTGCTAATTTACTCTTGCTGGAATAAAACAAATGATTTTGAAGTGTAATAATCATTAACTCAAAGTATTTTTTTCTCAAAGGCATTACATTAAATTACATTTAGCCTGTGTTTAATATAATAATGTGCGCTTTTTAAGTAACATCACAGTCAACCGTAAGGTAAATTTTAAGGGAGTGTTAGTATAGTAGAGTATGGAAAATCATTCCTGTTTTGTCACTCTCTCTCCCCGAAAGAGAAAAGAGAAAATATATTCACAGACCCACAAATGTATACCTATTCACCCCGATAGCAGTTGCTTCATTAATTTTGGTTAGCAGCCATCCTTTTTATCTTTTTTCTTTTAGGGGTTATGATCACTATAATTTACTCCTATTATATAATGGCTTAAATTTGGAAAAAAATCAGTTTATTGCTACATAATATCTATTTAGTTTATTTGTATTTAGTCTGTTTTATTCTAGAAAAGATGTGAAGTTAACAATCAATCTGCATTTCAATACAATGATTGAATATCTAAAATTTGAGATATGTAAATACCAATGACACATTTAGCATTCTGAACATATTTTAAAATCTTGATTTAGGCTGTACTGAATGTTTGTTATGGAATATGTGGTGTTACAAATTAATCACATAAGTTGTTAATTATATAATATTTAGAGCTTACAGTTATTACATTTTTAATGTAATTATCAGTTATACCCAAAAAATTATTTTCATAGTATTTCACCTGTTGGCTTTATGTCATACTTAGCCCAACTCAATATCCTTATAAAAGAATCCAGGAAAGGATGCAAGGGAACAGTATAGAGTTAAAGAGCTTCCATAGAAATACACAGATGTTGGAATAATGATTTTGAAATTAAACTATTTAGAACAGGAAAATATTTTCATAATTTAGTAGGATCTGACAAGTGTATGTATGCTAAATGACAGAGACACTATCTGTTTCAGGCAGAAGTTGCAAGGAAAATCAAATAGCAGGGGGAAAATGTTCATCTGGTAGAAAAGATAAGGGGGTAAAGGCAGAGCTCTTCAGCTGTGCCCTGTGGGTCTTCAAGTCCACCAGCCTCTGTTAAGTTCTGTCTCTTTCTCTAACAACTTGAAGCTCAAAAGAGAGAAAGTTGAGGAGATTAAAATAATGAAGAAAGAGAGAAAAGCATTTGAGTTTCATTTTGGCTTTTTCACCTCCAGTTTGCAAATATCCAATGGGGGGAAGAGGGGAAGAATTATGTATTTCATCGGGACACTGGAAGCCTGGTCTTAATGACAGTATAGAAGATTTAGAATACTAAAACATAGCAAAATTATTTTATTATAAATGATTTTATATCAAACTATTTTATATACTGTATGCATTCAACTTTATTAATGGTCTATGGACCAGTAGACAAAATATGCCACTGCTTATCCTCTGTTATGAATGGAAGTCGAGAAAACATTTTGGAAGTCACAAGACTTGATCAAAATTCATCTATGTCACATTCAATATTTAACTGTTCATTAAAGGAGGCATTTGGAATTTTCATCATAAATCTGTTATAGTCTATAAGTTTCACATGAAATACATGATCTTTCTTAATGCTTAGAATGGATATAAATTTATTTTTAAAAAGTCAATTAATGGTTATATCTACATTAAAATACATTAATCTTATTATTTAAATTCATTTTTAGTGAACATGCAGGATATTATTGAGGATATAGAATGTTTTACATAAGAAAAATCAAAACTCTATGTACATCAGCAGAATCTGAAGTTTAAGATTCTATATCTTCATTTTAAGCAAGATGATATTACTTTCAAAAAGAAGAAAATAGTGAAGGTGACCTAATAGCAATACCAGATGTCATATTGTAGTAAGAATTATAGCTATCCAAGGAACATTAACAATGCAATGTCAGTAAATACTCAAGTAAATATTTGACATACTAATTTTAATTCATTACAAATGTTATTTAAGGAGCTAAGCTTACAACCTCAGAGGAAAAAAATTCTGAAAAAGCATTCAGCACGGAGAAGGAGTTTACACTTTGCTCTGATAACTGGTTGAGTGTGTACCCTAGTTTTGATGTTACTTGAAGGAATAGTATAGTGTGTCAGAAACTTTCTCATATTAAATTGTCAATATCAATTCAAAAATTCATTATTTAATCAATTTTTTCCACAGAAGGAACAAAGCACATAATCAAAAATGTATATGCCCTTGATTTTTTTTTTTTCAGACAAGCATTAATCTCAACCATTCCTGCAAAACTCTATTCACTGACTTTCTGTGATGACATTTAAAACTGTAAACATTTAAATAATATGTAATTAATCATGGGGATTTATTTAGATAATTATATCAAATTGAATTTAAAAAGTGAAGGCATTATTGTTTTATATCCCAGACCCTTCATACATTTTGTTTCTTCTGCTTGGAGCATTCCATTCCACTCTTTGAAAAATTGCATTCTTTTTCTCTTTTAGAACTAAACTGTAATATCACTTTCTCAGAGGAACCCCCCTGAGCCATTCAATTAAAAAAAAATCCAGCCCCATTTGTTTAACAGAAGGCTTACCAAGTCAGTCTGGCAAATCCTGTGTACTTAGTTTCCAGTATACGATAGATACTCAATAAACATTTATTGAAGGATGAATGATAAATCTAGATTTGGATAAGAAGATACTTTATTCAAAAAGACTATTGCACTAGGGAAAACCTTGAGACCATATGACCTGCAAGCATTTCACAGGTCAGGCAGAAGGGAATTTTCATTTACAGGGAGGGGTAAGCAAGAGAGTAAGTACTGGGTATTGGGGAGTCAGTTGAAGGGGACCTGATAGGACAGTTGAACAGGAAATCCTTTTCTTTGAGATTACCAGATTCTTGGGAGGAGCCACTAAAGACAGGTTGTTCCATATTCAGATACAGGCTGATAGTGCTTCAGACTTCTGGGCCCTGAGCGAAGGAGAGAAAATTAACTGAGTTTTGGCCCAGTCAAATTAGCAGATATTTTGACCAGGTAGGTCAGTTGATACAAATAGCTAATCATTTATGAGACAAAGGATGGGAATTCAGAAAGTCTATATCTGACTTTACCATAGGTAAATAGGGAGGCATTTGCGAGTCTTATCTAAGCCATATGGGGAAAGATGATGCTTCACAGTGAGCCATTTCCTGGAACACAAAAGTGTGGGGGTATTGCTTCACCATTGCTGCTTTCCAGAAACACAGGGCTCATGTGAAGTTTAACATTGCCAAAAGTAGTAATTGAATGCATGTTTGTTATAGTATATTTAATATGATCTATATGGCTATATATAAATCTACATATGTACCTATATTTTTATACATTAATTTTGATACTGACATTCATATGTATCTTTCTACATAAATATGAGCTTATCAGTGTTTCTTAACATGTTTAATTGTGTAAGACTAACCTATGTATTATAGAGTGTTTATCATTCTTGACTGTGACCACTAAATACCAGTGTCACCCTTAATGTTTTATGGCAGTGGAAAAATACCCTCCACCCCATACTTCCAAATGCCCCTTATCAGAGCAGTTCTGATTCTAGGTGAGAATCACTGGGATTCAGATGTCATGACTGTGTTATAGTTCCCAAATCCTAATGCTACATTTCAATAATATTCTGTATTCATTCTCACAATCCATATGTGTTGTTAAACTACATTTGTTGAGTATGTAAATACCAGAAAATACTTGTTTTATTCTATATGATCCATTCCAACATAAGCAATTCATCTAAGCCAATCATGGAGCAGAATTCCTTTTGGAAAATGAGACCACAGGGAAGTCATCTGAGAAGTTTTTAAAAATGGATTTATTGCTCATCAATAAAAGACAAATAAATATGTGATAACATTGCTTTATCTGGACATTTTCAAAAGCAAATATAATGTGTGACCAAACTAGTCCATGGAGAAGTCATACTCCATAATTCTAAGGAATTATAGAGAAGAGTGTAAAAACTCTGATATATCATTAGGAAAGAAAGAAGTTAGCCTTCCTTCTGAACCCCTTTTCATGCAAGCAAACACATTTCTTTACTATTTAAGAAAGTCTGAGTTGGGAATTTTTTTACTAGTAACCAAAAGTATCTTACATGGTATACTATAATCCTATTGAAATCCAAATAAATTCCAAAGAAATTATCTTTCTACTCTTTCTAAAATCTCATGGACATATGTTATAAACCCTTTTCCAAGTTAAAAATTAAATATCTCTTAAGAATAATAATATAGATTCATAATTTTAAAACTATAGAAAATATTGACAGAAAAATATCCCTAATGAGGAAATTAAAGACATGTCTACTTACTGATAACAGTTGACCAGAAGATACTTTTGTAGCCAGATTAGTGAGTCAACACTGTGTGTACATTTAATGAACATGAACATGTTAAAATATAAACATTAGTCACTCCTTTGTGTTATACCTAAATATGCTCTTATATTGCATGTCCATGTGAAAAAAATGAATAATGACTTTTTATTATTGTTTTTTCCAAATAAACTTCTGCATGCGGAAATACTAAGACAATAGAACAAATGGCATGCTACGTTTGATGAAAGGGAGGAGGGAAGCAAATTAGGCAATACCAGGAGCTGAAGTCACTGGCTGGCTGACACAAACTCCTACCTTATTAAACTTCCAGATGGGAAATAATACCTGAGTCCTGAAAAAGCTGATAAGTATTAGAGGATTACTTACATGAAATAGAATATACTGAGAGGGACAGACACATCAAGTTATTTAAACAAGAAAATGTCCTGAACACCTAATATGTTCCAGGCACTGCTATGTATCCTGTGGATATAATGATTTTCAAAAAAAGAGTTAGATATTCTCTTTGAATTTACATTCTGTAAGGGTAAAAAGCAATAAATGACACATGTTTTACACAGCATTTAGTTTTATATGCACATAAAAGAGTAATGATGGAATAGGGACTAGAGTAGATAGAATGCTTAGGAAGAAAATATTCTCCAAAAGATAACAGTTTTGTTGGATTCTGAAAAACAATTGTAGCCCAGCCATGAAAATTTCTTGGAGAAGCATGATGCAGGCATAAGAAATCACAATTACAAAGACCCTGAGTCTAGATTGAGTTTGCCATGGCAGCCATAGCAAAGAAGACCAGCATGCCTAGGATATCTTAAGCAAGTAAGATTGGGGGTCAATATGGGATTGGAGATAAATTTAGGTGTCTGATTGAGAAGACCTTTTTGATAAGGAGTTCAGGTAGTATTAACCACAAAACGAAAGCTATTGGAGACTTACTTAAAGTAGAGTGACGTATTTTTAAAAGATCACAGTTGTTGCTTAACTGGGAATCATTAGAAAGAGGTAATAGCAGAACTAAAGTAACCAGTTAAAAGATTATTGCTAAACAAGTGCTAAAATAACTTGGTATAGAAAGTGAACAAATTCAGAATGTCTTTTGGAAATAGATATCAAAGGATTTTTCAAGGAGCTGAATTTGGAGGAAGAGGAAAAGGGAAGAAACAAGAATGGCTTCTAGATATTTTTCCTGGGCAACTGGATGTATGCAATTGCCATTTACTAAAATAGGGAGAAAAAAACCTGGGGTACTAGGTAAATATTCACTATTCTCCATTCTAAGTGTACCCATTTTTACATACATAGTATAGATATATCATTCTTTCTTCCAGAAAAGTCTACGATGAAGATTGCAGATTAAAAAAAAAAACTTTCATCACATGGTAATCATTATCAACCTACAATTCCCAAAATGGGAAAAATAATTTTAATTATCCCTAGCATCCATCCATTCCTCCTTATTCTTAGTAACAGAATTACCTAGTTTATCTGAACACACTGTTCCCTACCTAAAGAAGAGCTTATCATCCTCCCTTACAGCAGCGTGTAAAACAGTTGTCATCTCCTTAGAGATAAAGTCATATAATATGGACAGGGTTTTCCCCCATTCCTGCTCCTTAAGAGGTGGAAAGACTGCTGCCTTGAACTCAAAGTGGGAAACAAAATGTTGAGGAAATTAGAGTCAACTTGCTAGCTCTGTTCACTTGATAAACTCTTAGAACTGAACTTCACTAAAGTCTAGAACCCCTCTCATCTAGGACATAAAAAGTAAAGTTCTCTCTATTTAAACCTTAGCATTTTTGAAAATATGTTAGTCTAGGTTTTACTCTTATTAATAGATGCATATTTCTTGGAAAATTGTGCTTACTAATAACATTTGTGAAATTATTAACAAGCATGGGAAGATGGACCATTAGAGAGGATGTGTGTGTGTGTGTGTGTGTGTGTGTGTGTGTGTGTGTGTGTTGAAATAATAAGGGCCAACCAACTGAAGAATGGAGTGGAAAAATAATTGTATTAACCTTTCCAAACGAGAAAAATTGACACTGTTTGTCTATATTACTGAGTTGGAAGGAATGCAAAATAATGTTCATAGTCCATAAAAATCATTGCTATACCAAATGCTACTTACAACAGAACTGGAATGGGAGAGTGGTACTATGTATGCAATGTATTTTCAAATGTTAATCTAGAGTTAGAAGTAAATGTCATAGTAAATCCATCAGGAGATAAATGAGAACGTGGAAAAAAATCTATATTAAGTGTTGGCGTTTTTCCTCAAGCCATAGAACTCACATACATTTTGTCAGGATTCTGTTGCACAATACTTAAGATGTATTATGTTTTTTTGTGGCATTAGTAAATACAGAAAAGTCTGGAATACTTCACCCTGCAAGTTGGATATCCTGCATGTTTTTTAATCCTATATATAATTCTGAAAATTTGCACAGCAGCCAAATGGGAAGTGTGTTTGAATAAGAAAATTTAAAAATGTATTCAGACTATATCTTTTCAAAGAAAATGAATGAATCAGATGCAATATATTCTCCCTCTTGTTTCACAAAAATAAATAGCAATCAATAAACCTTCCATCTCATGTATTTAAAAAGTTTAATCAAGGTCACAATTTTCAACTTTATATCCAAGACATATTATTAAATTAGTAAGAGACCAATGATGTATAAAACCCTGACAAAGATGTACTTAATGCAAAGAAGATCAATTTAGTTGAAGAGTAATGAGATACATAGATTAAATAGTTTATTTGCATTGTAATTCAGTTGAACCTTAATATATTAATTGTGCCATGGTACTTTCTTGATGTGGAAATAAAAGCTGACCACCAAAGATTTGGGTCATTCTTCCTAAAGTAAAGTTGTTTCTGGAAAGTGGCTGTGCAGTCAGTATCTATGTTTTCCAAACCTCTGTCAGATATGTAACAATTAATTACACAGTTAAGCTAGTCAAGGAGAAGACAAACATGAAGCAAATAATGTTACAAATTAAAGAAGACATTGAATTAATAGTATTTAAATTTATAATTATAAATAATCATATAGACTTTTGCCTAGCAGATTCTGATTCCTTATATACACTTTATAAAGAAATAAGGATAAAATGGGGGAAATAAGGAAAGAGGGAAGGAGAGATGGAAAGACGTAGAGGAATAAGAGAATTAAAACTCGCTTTGGATATAGGAAAGTTGGAAATATCACATCATTTGTAATTTGTTCCATTCTCTTGTTAATAGAAATTAGAATAATCTGAATACATTGTTTTAGGTAAGACATTTAGCCATTTTGAGCCAGTAGTTCTGCCTTGACTGTTTCAGCTGTGTCTTTGAAATAGCAAGCAAGACTTCAGGAAGAAAAAGATTGGAATAGACAGGAACTGGGGTCTAATACCATTTTCTTGCTACTCCACCCCCCAAGCAACAACAAGACTTCTTTATTCTCTCAGTTTTCAATAAATCCATACACCTTTGGTCAGCTGGATTAAGTGCAGTCTAGTACTTTGTTCCTGCCCTGGCAGAGAAAACCAGTGTAAGATTTTTCTCCTCTATGTTAGAGGCAAGAACCTGGAAGGCAGTTTGGAACACTCCAGTGAAGACCAAGAACTGATTCTAGATAACCTGTAGGCTCAGAGATCTGTGGACTTTATAAGTAGAGTAATTCACAAATTACTTTTAAAAAGAAAAATTTTTTTTTGATTTGACAGAGTAGGCACCAGTATCATTGAATATAATGTAAAAATAGAAAAAAGAAGACCTAAATCCAAATCTTTGTTTCCTTCTGAAGTTCACTGCTGATTCATCAGCCTCTCCCTTTCTCTCTTGAGCTCTTAATAAAGTTTTAAATTTCTAATATAAAAAAAGTAAATTGAGTGATCCATATAAATTATCATTCAAACTCTTGGAGGAAAGATGGTAATTAAATCGATAGAAGACAATTTCCCTGAGCTCATGACCTCAGTTGGCAGACTAGGAATTCACAGAATTCTGGGTCAAAATAACAAGAAAAAAAAATGACCCATAAGTGTCTTGGTAACATTAATTAGGAGAAAATCTTACAACTGTCATGTAGAAAAAACAAGGTATCAACAACAACAACAACGACTACTTGACACTGTATTTTTCTTTTAGGGCACTAAAAGCAAAAAAAAAAAAAAAAAAAAGTAGTCTATATGTACGGATTACCAAAGAGTAAGCTCTGCAGCTCTTCTGAAATAAGCTATCTTTTGGAGAACAAACCTGAAAGTATGAAAAACTTGGTATAGATCTCTAGGATAATAGGAATACTGGCTTTTCATCATCATCTATCTGATCGCTTGTCTTATGTTACCAGTAAAATCTAGCTTCTGTTTTTCTTAATTCTGGCTAACATTTCAGATTTCCTCCCCTTACTTTGTAATCAATATGCAGATAGCAAACACAATCTATTTTCTATATAAAAATAAAAAAGAATTTGAATAGCCTTGTGTATAAACCTATTATTAACTCCATTTGTCAAGCACCTTAATTAATTATTAGGAAGTGTTACTGTAGATCTTATTATTAACACCGCAGGTTCTTCATATTCCTGTTTTCTCACTTGTAATCAGTGAACACAAGTAAAAGTTTGCATTTCCAGTATCTTATATCTTATCCTTTTAGATACAAGTAATATCTACATATATATATTCTTTCTTTTCTTTCTTTTTAGTATATTTATTCAACTTTACTTGAAAATCATGGTTGAAATATAGAATAATTTTTTCAGGGTTGATATAATTTATTTCTAATTATAACTGTAAACTATTTAGAGACTCAGAGAATTCAGTAAAAAGCCAAAGACTGACAATTTTAAACCAAACGTATTTTAAAATATTTTATCTCATCCATGAACATATTTCTCACCACTTATCCCACAATCTGCTGAGTGCTATTTTTCTTTCTCTCATATTTTGACAGTTTCTGTATATACCCAATGAAACTCAACAAGCATGAGATTGAAAAAAATCTTTTATCATATTAGCTAACAATTTTTCCAAGCAGAAAAAAAGAGACAGAATTGTGCTTTAAATGTCAACTGGTAATAAAACAGGATTGTAATGCATATATAAGACTCAAGAAACAAAGAAAACAGCCCATAATAATTCAAAAATAAAATCATTGATAAACAGGAAATACATTAATCAATTAGTTATAACATTTAACATATTACAAAGCCACCTATGTGTTTTGTAAGATTTTGTAAATCTGATTATATTGTTAATTTTGTATGTTATAACCCAATCCAAAAATGGGCAGAAGACGTAAATAGACATTTCTCCAAAGAAGATATACAGATTGCCAACAAACACATGAAAGAATGCTCAACATTATTAATCATTAGAGAAATGCAAATCAAAGCTACAGTGAGATATCATCTCACACCAGTCGGAATGGCTATCATCAAAAAATCCACAAACAGTAAATGCTGGAGAAGGTGTGAAGAAAAGGGAACACTCTTGCACAGTTGTTTGGAATGTAATTTGATACAGCCACTATGGAGAAAAGTAAGGAGGTTCCTTAAAAAACTAAAAATAGAACTACCATACGAGCCAGCAATCCCACTACTGGCCATATACCCTGAGAAAACCATAATTCCAAAAGAGTCATGTACCAAAATGTTCATTGCAGCTCTATTTACAATAGCCAGGATATGGAAGCAACCTAAGTGTCCATCAACAGATGAATGGATAAAGAAGATGTGGCACATATATACAATGGAATATTACTCAGCCTTAAAAAGGAACGAAACTGAATTATTTATAGTGAGGTGGATAGACCTAGAGACTGTCATACAGAGTGAAGTAAGTCAGAAAGAGAAAAACAAATACCGTATGATAACACATATATATGGAATCTAAAAAAAAAAAAAAAAATGGTCAGAAGAACCTAGGGGCAAGACAGGAATAAAGATGCAGACTTACTAGAGAATGGACTTGAGGATACAGGGAGGGGGCAGGGTAAGCTGGGACAAAGTGAGAGTGGCATGGACATGTATACACTACCAAACATAAAATAGATAGCTAGTGGGAAGCAGCCGCATAGCAGAGGGAGATCAGCTCAGTGATTTGTGACCACCTAGAGGGGTGGGATAGGGAGGGTGGGAGGGAGGGAGATGCAAAAGGGAAGACATATGGGGACATATGTATATGTATAACTGATTCACTTTGTTATGAAGCAGAAACTAACACATCATTGTAAAGCAATTATACTCTAATAAAGATGTTTAAAAAAGTAAAATAAATATGGAAAAAAAATTTGTATGTTATAAATTATTGCAAGTAAAGCACTTATGATGGCATTCATATATCTAGGTAATGCTAACTTAGAGTAGAAGAGAAACAATAGAAGTATTAGGGGAAAGAAAATAATTTTTGAAATAGTAATTTATTTTCTAGGTGAAAGATATAAACTGCAACCCTATATTTGACATGAGTATATATCAAAATCTTTCCTCAAATGTGGACTGAAGCTTGAGTTGTTACTTGCAGACCGGATTATAGTGTAAAGGAAATCCAACAAAAATCACAGCACTGTACTTGTTGTAGGTCTTTTTCTCTAATAAGCATGGATTTTGAAATATTGGTAAAGATTACAGTTTATAGGTAAGAAACAATTGCCTAATATAGTACAAATTTGCAAATACAGAATTTGCAAACTATAAACTAATATAGTACAAGAATGTGTTTTCTTAGTGAGTGTGTTAAATTTAATATGTTAAAGTGATTTAATATGATTAATGAAATTAGAAATAGCATTGATTCCTGGTATTTTTATATTTGACATATTAAGACAGTTTAAAACATGGTGGGAAATATCTTTATGTGAACTAAAGGAGAATGAACTTTGGCATTTTTGCACATGAAGTTTATTAAATCAAAGCAGTTTATACTACAGAGAACTGTACATGCTTAGGTCAATTCAAAAACACCAAATCTCTGCTAGTCAGTGTATTACTGTAATTCATAAAGGCAATTTTTCCTAATTATACCTGCTTTTGGCACAGAATATACTCAAAAGAAAAGGTGAAAGTGGGCATTAATTCCAAAAGAAACTTCAAGTCAGTGTTAGAGTGAAATGATTTCTGTACCATACGTTTTAAAAGAGAAATGTTTTAGTAAGGAATGCAACTATTCTTTTTATAATCTTAAGGGTTCTCTAGTGAATTACTGTATGTAGTTGACAAGTATGATTTGAAAATATATTTTTATATTGCTAATAATTTTTCCAAGAAAAAATAAAAAGGGAGATATTTGTTTAAATGTGAAAAAGTAATAAAACAATTTTTATGCATATGTATCTCAGAAACAGCAAATAAAATTACTGAGATAAGCATTAATTTGTAGTTGAGAATTAAAAAAAAAAAATTCTTATAGTTTAAAGAGTTAAAGACATCAGGGTAGACAGTAAAGATTTGGACACTTTGCTATAATTGTGCAGCCTGTTTTATCAATGCTTAAGTTGACCAAATACTAAATCAAAATATCAAATTATGTATGTTTTCCAGCATTGCTGCTTCAGAGGCACAAATACAACAATATGGAATAGGTTAGCCCTAAAAGGAGAACAGACTAACATTTATATAATAGTTAGAAAACATTCTAATATTCTATTATATCATACTAACTTTGGAGAAATAACAGTTCAAATGTGAAATTAATTTTCCTGAATATCCAAAAATATTTGTGGGTAAAAAGGACATTATGCTTGTTCCACATGTAAGATAGATAATATATACTGATAATGAAGGGATTTTTCGATGTTTATGGCAATTAGCTTAGCAAAGATTTAATGGTAGAGAGAAGCATTGAGTATGAAGGAAATTCATTCATCCATTTATTTATTCATTCAATAAATATTTACTAAGAGCCAGGAACTATTGGGAGTAAAAGATGATCTGATATCTGTCCTTAAGAAGAATATCACATTTTTCATGTATCAAACAATGACCTAATACTGATTAATTGCATATTCCTCTTCAGTCAAGTCTTAACTCAGTTCCAGGAGTCACCTCTTTTGGAACACCTTCTCTGACTTCCCTGGGATATATATATTAATAATCACATATAAATCATCCAGGGATCATATAAAAATGAAGATTCTGGGGAATTCCCTGGCAGTCCAATGGTTAGGACTTTGCTCTTTCACTGCCAGGGACCCGGGTTGGGGAACTAAGATCCCGTAAGCCAAGCAGCATAGCAAAAAAATAAAGAAAAAAAAATGCAGATTCTGATTCAGTATTTCTGGCATAAGAACTGCAATTCCCCATTTCTATTATGATGTTAATGCTGCTGATCTGTGGACCACAATTTTAATAGCAAGGTAGTAGATGTTATTAAATTACCAGTCATTTAATGATTTACAAAGATGAGAGATAAAGAATATTAATATTTAGTGGGAAATGACTTAAAAGATGCTATTGAATATATATGTAAATGAGAAATGATTTAAAAAATACTAGCCAAAGACCAATAGAAAGTGGCCACCATGAGCTAGCAAATGGTCAGACAAAATAAAATTTATTTAGGTCACTACAGCAATAGAAGATGAGTACTAGAGGAAACTTTTGGAATGTCTATAGGATCTGAAAAATTATTGTGTAATTCTAAGAAGTATTTAAAGAAGCAAAGGTAAGATCTGGATGAGGTTCAATAAAAATACAGCTCTTTCTATTTCTTATACTTTGTGTAAATGTTCTCACACTGCAATGGGGAGAATACTAGAATAAATGTAATCTTTCAACATATTAATATATTCACTGAGCAAATATTTATTAAGGGTCTACTAAGTGCCAAGATATTGTCTATACATGTGTCGAACACCAAGAGATCTCTGACCTCTCGGGGAAAAGATAAATGAGAACAAGTAAATAAATAATCAAATATGTAATGTAATATCAGGTAATAATAAAAATACTAGAGAAAATAATTTAGCATAAAAACAAAAGAAGCTCAGTAGCCATTTTAGAAGGCAGAGTTTTCTTTACAGGGAACAGTAAGCAGACAACAGCATGATATAAAGAACTTTTTTGCAAAGATCTGAAGTACAAGTGTTCCATGCTGGAGAAAGTGTGTGCACAAAGACCTTGGACTACGTGCTAGTTTGATGTATTTTAACATCATCAAGAAAGTCAATTTGACTGGATAGTATGAGCAAGGGGCAGGGCCAAGCCTGAGAATTTGTAGGGGATTTGTAGAACACAGAAAGGAGTTCGAACATTACTATAGAAATAATGGGAATCCTTTGGATAAATTTGAACAAAAAATGGCATTAATTGCTTTGTGTTAGAGAAAGGTGTTTACTTATCTGACTATAGAATCTGGGAAGAACAGAGGGAGATCCATCAGTAGTCTAAATTAAATGTCAGCAAAATACAGACACCTAACTAAATCCAGCCCTGTTTTTACAAAGCCATGAACTAAGAATTGTTTTTATACTTTTAAATGACTGTCACATAAGTACAGTTAATCCTCATTTTTCATGGATTCTGTATTTGCAAATTTGCCTACTTACTAAAATGTGTTTGTAACCCTAAAATCAATATTGGAGGCATTTTAACAATCATGAGCAGATGTGCACATGTACAGAGCAACAGAAGATTGAGTAGAAGATTAGCATGTTACTAGCTGAGGTTAGGTGAGGCCGCACACTGACTTCTTGTTTCATCTCTCATATTTTAAAAAACTATCTTTTTCTGGGTCTATTTAGTGCTACATTTTTGTGCATTTTGTTGGTGACTTCACTATGTAAAATGGTCCCAGAAGTAGTGCTAATGCACTGTTTAGTGTTCTAAAGTGCAAGAAGGCTGTGATGTGCATAATGGAGAAAACACGTGTTTCAGATAGAGCCTGTTCAGGCATTAATTATAGTGCTGTTTGCCCTGCGTTCAATGTTAATAAATCACCAATATACAACAAATAATGTATCTTTAAAAAAAAAAAACATAAAACAAGTTTAAGTCTCGAATGATTGGTAGAAATGTTATGATCAGAGGCTCACATGCACCTAAACTCTTACTTCCAGTAGGAACAATGGTTCAGTATTTGTTAATTCAGCATTTGTTGAAACTGTATAGAACATAACTACTGCAGATCACAAGAATTTTCTGTACTTACATAATACTCTCAATTGTTCTTCCTGACCAGCAAAGCCTAAAATACTTACCTCTTGCCCCTTCACAAATAAGTTTGCCAACCCCTGGACCAGGTTATATAGTACAACAGTTAAAAAAAAAAAAAAAAAAAGAGGATGCTGGCTTAAGCTAGAGTGGTAGATGTGGAGATTTTGAGAAATTTTTATACACATTATACATTTAAAGGTAGAACCTCTACACGTATATACAATGGAATATTACTCAGCCATAAAAAGAAACAAAATTGAGTTATTTGCAGTGAGGTGGGTGGACCTAGAGTCTGTCATACAGAGTGAAGTAAGTCAGAAAGAAAAAAACAAATACTGTATGCTAACACATATATATATGGAATCTAAAAAAGAAAAAAAAAAAAGGTTCTGATGAACCTAGGGGAAGGACAGGAATAAAGACACAGACATAGAGAATGGACTTGAGGACATGGGGAGGGGAAAGGGTATGCTGGGAAGAAGTAAGAGAGTAGCATTGACATATATACACTACCAAATGTAAAATAGCTAGCTAGTGGGAAGAAGTTGAATGGCACAGGGAGATCAGCTCAGTGCTTTGCAGCCACCTAGAGGGGTAGGATAAGGAGTGTGGGATGGAGATGTAAGAGAAAGGGGATATGGGGATATAAGTATGCATATAGCTGATTCACTTTATTATACAGCAGAAACTAACCCAACACTGTAAAGCAATTATACTCCAATAAAGATGTTAAAAAATAAATAAATAAAGGTAGAGCCTATAAAATTCTGCAGCATATATATCTATATATAAATAAATAAAAGATGGTATATATAAATATGGTATCTATAAATAAAATAATAAATGGTATGTATAAATAAAACATATACAGATATTAAGATTACCAGCTTCATTTTTTATTCACATTTTCTAGTTCATTAGCTATTGCTATGATAATTTGTCTTATAATAATTGTATTCCAGCCAGAATATATTTTCTACAAAAGGAACAGAAGAATGACTAGAGTATAGGGAAGGAAAGATTTGAGATGGGGTAATAAGTGAAATATTTCTAAAGAATTTACTTGAATTAATACATATTTATTGCTGACTTTGAAGTTTTTTTATTTGAGAAATTTGTAAATAAAATAAACTTTAATATAGTCAGAAGTAAGTGAATGGTGAGAAAATAAGACATATTTGTGAAAGGGAAATAAGAGATAAGATAATGGGTGAATAATAACCTGGTAAGAAAGGTTTTAACATTTTATGAAGAAGTAAAGAATCTTGCATTTGCCTATGGGCTACACTACTAAATCATCTCACTTGAATGCCTCATTTCCTCATATCGTGTCCCAATACAGTGGGTTAGAAAAATTCACTCGTTAATGTATTTGTAGTTGTCATTGTGTATTCAATCTATAGTGAACACAAGGGTCAGAGCTAAGGAAGCACAGTTGAAAAGAAGATTTGTGGTCTCTACCTTTGTGAATCATCCGAATCACTCAAAATATTTGCTGCATCGTTAGTTATTTGTGCCTGAAAAATGGAGAATGATGATGCTGGACACATCTGTATGCTTCTAATGATGCTGGACACGTCTGTATGCTTCTAAAACAACACCTCCGTAATAATATCAGAAATAATTTGTTATTCAGCTTTTTTTCATAATATATTGCTACTAATGTTGTTTTTTGTTTAAATCCATGTGGTCAACACATTATATGAAGTGTTTGAAAGCCAAACTAATCTCCTGGCTTTCTAAAATTCAGTTCAAAACATCTTTGTGGCAGTATTTAAAATTCTGGAAAAAAACGTGATTTTTGTTCTTCCTCAACATTCACAGTCATCTTTAGTTTAGGATATTTTGTTATCCTATTCAACAGGATAACCAAAATGCTTTGCATTGTTTGGTAAAAGATGCAGCATGCATCAATACCACAAGTAGAACAGACTTGAGCAGGACAAATGCCTCTTATGTTTTGTTGTTATCATGATTTTGTTTGTTCATTTTTTATTGTGTCAAATAATCTGAAATCAATCCAACCTTTCAAACCTTGACACATATGCACACCCAGGAGAAGTGTTGATGAGATACAGTAGATGGATCTGAGGTTGAGCTCAGACTGGGGAAGAAAGCAGGACACACACAATGTGAAAGCAACAACATTCTACTGATGCTGAATGACAAATTTTGTATGCTATTCTTGATTAATGAGAAACCTTTCAGAAACTGATTTTGTTCCTTGCAATATCTCTAGTTTTGTACTGAAATTTAGATCTGTTATCCAGTAATTTCAATAATTACTTTCTAAGCATTGAGCAGTTCATCACGATGTGTTCCCTCCTAAATTCACTCATTATGAGTCTGATTTTTCTTATTTTATTCTGTAACATTTCATTAAAATAAATTAAATTATTATGTTCTTATTAAAACAAAATGAAAAATGTTATCAAGAGATTTATAAAAGAACATTTTCTAATTTCTGCAAGTTTTATTTATTAATATTTCCATGCTATTTTCCTTAATGCTATTATTTTTACTAAAAGTATATATCTGTTTATCATTACCTTATAATATCTTTTAATATATAGTTATAAAATATATTTACAAATACATTAAGTTTCACTTACTTGTAATGTTTTTCATCAGCAAAATTCTATTCTAAAAATTCAAGTGGTCTCTTCAGTCAACAGAAAACAATAATACAATCTATTTTTCATATTTTATTAAGCAAACTCTTTCCTGGTTTGATTTTATCATACTATTAATATTAGGTTCATATCCTAATTCTTTCATTCTGCATATTCTGAAAACTAGAATTGAGGACAGGTGTATCTCCTATTAAGATTTTAAGGAGTTTAATCACTTCCAAAGTTAAAAAAAAGTATTGATGTGCGTGTGTGTGAGAGTGTGCATAGGTGACAGAATGTCAAAGCAATAGAATTGCTATTGTTTTTTGTTTATAATATAAAGCAAAAGCATTATATTTATAAACAGTTAATGATTTAGGGATAGATTAAATCTGGTTTTGCCATTAAGGTGAAATGAATATAATTTATGTTACAAATAAATATATATATGTTAGAAATTTATGTTATGTTATAGACAAAAAATTCTGTTAGAGAAATACAATCATTTCAGACTGACCATTATTATATTGTATCATCTCTTCTGCCAAAAAGAAAATGAAAAGGAGATGGATTTGGGGAATAGTAAGAGAAGATAGACCAATGAAAATAGAATCAGAAATAAATGTAAATATTTTTAGATAAGAAAGAGTAATAACACATATTAGACTTTTAGTCCATGCTTTTTACTTAGTTAATGAGGACAATTTACTCAAGAGAATTTTGGAGACAATACTTTTTTGACTATTTTTAAGGTGCAATGTACTAAAATAATTTTTATGTAAGATATTTTCAAATAATCTCAGTTTATCTCATCAAGGATTTTAATTGTAAAGCCTTATTTATATTGTGACTGGTTGATGGTGTCCTTTGATTCCATTAACTACACTCTTTAATTTATTTTGATAAAAAAGTCATTTGACCAGTTCTTACAATACCTAAGTCTGAATAGTCAAATATTTGCTAAAACCATAAATATTTCATAATTCAGAAAATATTTCCAATTTCAACTTATCCATCTTATATTTGCATATTTACTTAATATATTTGGATGTCTGATAGTGTTAACACAGACTAAATTATTGGACAAAATTCATATTTTGCTGACAACTTTACAGATGCAATATTCATTTGTCACTGGCAGTAGTTAATGGTGTAAATTTGCACACTGTTACACTGATTAATTTTCTCTAACTATTGTTAGCAAGTTTACTTGCCCTCATACCATCTATTCAAGAGTTGGAAATGCTGTTTCAAAATGAGTTACTTCTGGTTTAGAATATTATCTGTTTTTGAATAGGTGATTAGTCAAATCTATATTCAAATTCAGTTGCTCTAACATTACACTTCCTATTTGAAATGTTCTCTCTCCTTCCCCTCCTATACTTTTACTTATGTCCATAGGTGGTCTAAATTTGAGGATGTTGACTTGATGCTATGATACTGAAAAAAAGAGGTATCTGGCTTTTGGCCAACTTTCCTAACTCCTGATCTAAATGTCATCTATAAAATGGCTTGCTCTCAAGTTTCTGTCATTTTCTTTATTCTATGTTATTGTAAGTCCCACTCCATCCCAAACTTCTCCTTCTGCTTACAACTTTACTGACTCTACAAATTCTCATGTAACACAAAGTTTTCGGATACTCTTGAAACAATGGCATTCTCATTTAATAAACTTTGATGATCACAGCAATTAGTGCTATCTATTTAAAATATTACACTTTTTTCGTGAGGAAAATCTGTTTGTTTATAGGCATGAAGTGAAAAAATGGGATGTGCATCAAGGTGCATTATTTTCCTAGCACTACAATAACAAAGTATCACAAACTGGGTGGCTTAAACAACAAAATTTATTGTCTCACTTTTCTTTTTGTTCTTATTAATTATCAGTTTTATACACATTGGTGTATATATGTCAATCACAATCTCCCAATTCATCCTACAACCACCCCCCCACCCACCCACCCTGCTTTCCCACCTTGGTGTCCATTAGTTTGTTCTCTACATCTGTGTCTCTATTTCTGCATTGCAAACCGGTTCATC
Organism: Balaenoptera musculus; assembly: GCF_009873245.2. Taxonomy (NCBI): domain Eukaryota; kingdom Metazoa; phylum Chordata; class Mammalia; order Artiodactyla; family Balaenopteridae; genus Balaenoptera; species Balaenoptera musculus. The sequence goes on from NC_045802.1 coordinate 38,540,138, forward strand.
TGTACCGTTTTTCTAGATTCCACATATAAGCGTTAATAGACGATATTTGCTTTTCTCTTTCTGACTTACTTCACTCTGTATGACAGTCTCTAGGTCCATCACATCTCTACAAATGACCCAATTTCGTTTCTTTATGTGGCTGAGTAATATTCCATTGTATATATACATCACAACTTCTTTATCCATTCGTCGGTTGATGGGCCTTTAGGTTACTTCCATGACCTGACTATTATAAACAGTGCTGCAATGAACACTGAGCTGCATCTGTCTCTTTGAATTATGGTTTTCTCTGGGTATATGCCCAGTAGTGGGATTGCTGGGTCATATAGTAATTCTATTTTTAGTTTTTTAAAGAACTTCCAAACTGTTCTCCATAGTGACTGTATCAACTTACATTCCTACCAACAGTGCAAGAGGGTTCCCTTTTCTCCACACCCTCTCCAGCATTTGTTGTTTGTAGATTTTCTGATGATGCTCATTCTAACTGGTGTGAGATGACACCTCACTGTAGTTTTGATTTGAATTTCTCTAATAATTAGTGATGTTGAGCATCTTTCCATGTGTCCCTTGGCCATCTGTTTGTCTTCTTTGGAGAAATGTCTATTTGGGTCTTCTGCCCAGTTGTTGATTGGGTTATTTGTTTTTTTAATATTGAGCTGTATGAGCTGTTTACATGTTTTGGAGATTAATCCTTTGTCCGTTGATTGGATTACAAACATATTCTCCCATTCTGAGGGTTGTCTTTTCATCTTGTTTATGGTTCCTTTGCTGTGCAAAAGCTTTTAAGTTTCATTAGGTCCCATTTGTTTATTTTTGTTTTTATTTCCATTACTCTAGGAGGTAGGTCAAAAAATATCTTGCTGTGATTTATGTCAAAGAGTGTTCTTCCTATGATTTCCTCTAAGAGTTTTATAGTTTCCAGTCTTAGATTTAGGACTTTAATCCATTTTGAGTTTATTTTTGTGGATGGTGTTAGGGAGTGTCCTAACTTCATTCCTTTAAATGTAGCTGCCCAGTTTTCAAAGCAACATTTATTGAAGAGGCAGTCATTACTCCATTACATCCTTGCTTACATTGTTATAGATTAGTTGACTATAGGTGTGTGGGTTTATCTCTGGGCTTTCTATGCTGTTTCATTGATCTATATTTCTGTTTTTGTCCCAGTATCATATTGTATTGATTACTGTAACTTTGTAATATAGTCTGAAGTCAGGGCATTTGATTCCTCCAGGTCCATTTTTTTCCCTCAAGATTGCTTTGGCTATTCGGGTTATTTTGTGTCTCCATACAAATTTTAAGGTTTTTTGTTCTAGTTCTGTGAAAAATGCCATTGGTAATTTGATAGGGATTGCATTGAGTCTGCAGATTGCTTTGGGTAGTACAGTAATTTTCACAATATTGATTCTTCCAATCAAAGAACATGGTATATTTCTCCATCTGTTTATGTCATCTTTGATTTCTTTCATCAGTGTCTTATACTTTATGAGTACAGGTTTTTACCTCCTTATGTAAGTTTATTTCTGGTATTTTATTCTTTTTTATGCAATGGTGAATGGGATTGTTTCCTTAATTTCTCTTTCTTATTTTTCATTATTAGTGTATAGGAATGCAAGAGATTTTTGTATTTAGTTTTATATCCTGCAACTTTACCAAATTCATTGATTAGCTCTAGTAGTCTTCTGGTGGCATCTTTAGGGTTTTCTATGTATAGTGTCATGACTTCTGCAAACAGTTACAGTTTTATTTCTTCTTTTCCAATTTGTATTCCTTTTATTTCTTTTTCTTCTCTGATTACTGTAGCTAGGACTTCCAAAACTCTTTTGATTGTGGTGAGAGTGGATGTCCTTGTCTTGTTCCTGATCTTAGAGGAAATGCTTTCAGTTTTTCACCACTGAGTATGATGCTTGTTGTGGGTTTCTCATATATGGCCTTTATTATGTTAAGGTAGGTTCCCTCTATGCTCACTTTCTGGAGAGTTTTTAATAATAAATCGGTGTTGAATCTTGTCAAAAGCTTTTTCTGCCTCTATTGAGATGATCATATGGTTTTTATTCTTCAATTTGTTAAAATGGTGTATCACATTGATTGATTTACATATATTGAAGAATCCTTGCATCCCTGGGATAAATCCCACTTGATCATGGTGTATGATCCTTTTAATGTGTTGTTGGATTCTGTTTGCTAGTATTTTGTTGAGGATTTTTGCATCTATATTCATCAGTGATATTAGTCTGTAATTTTCTTTTTTGTAGCATCTTTGGTCTTGGTTTCAGGGTGATGGTGGCTTCATAAAATGAATTTGGGAGTGTTCCTTCCTCTGCAATTTTTTGGAAGAGTTTGAGAAAATAGATGTTGGCTCTTCTCTAAATGTTTGATAGAATTCACCCATGAAGCTATCTGGTTCTTGACTTTGTTTGTTGGAAGATTTTTAATCACAGTTTCAATTTCATTACTTGTGATTGGTCTGTTCATATTTTCCATTTCTTCCTGGTTCAGCCTTCGAAGGTTATATCTTTCTAAGAATTTGTCCATTTCTTCCAGGTTGTCCATTTTATTGGCATAGATTTGCATGCAGTAGTCTCTTAGGATGCTTTGTATCTCTGCGGTGTCTGTTGTAACTTCTCCTGTTTCATTTCTAATTTTATTGATTTGAGTCCTCTCCCCCTTTTTCTTGATGAGTCTGGCTAAAGGCTTATCAACTTAGTTTATGTTCTTAAAGAACAAGCTTTTAGTTTTATTGATCTTTGCTATTGTTTGCATTGTTTCTATTTCATTTATTTCTGATCTGATCTTTATGATTTCTTTCCTTTTCTTAACTTTGGGTTTTGTTTGTTCTTCTTTCTCTCATTCCTTTAGGTGTAAGGTTAGACTGCTAGAGATTTTTCTTGTTTCTTGAGGTAGGATTGTAATGCTAAAAACTTGCCTCTTAGAACTGCTTTTGCTGAACCCATAGGTTTTGGATCATCATGTTTTCTTTGTCATTTGTCTCTAGGTATTTTTTAAGTTCCTCTTTGATTTCTTCAGTGATCTCTTGGTTATTTAGTAACGTATTATTTAGCCACCATGTGCTTCTGTTTTTTTATGGTTTTTTCCCCTGTAATTGATTTCTAATCTCTTAGTGTTGTGGTCAGAAAATATGCTTGATATGGTTTCAATTTTCTTAAATTTACCGAGGCTTGATTTGTGACACAAGATATGATCTATCCTGAAGAATGTTCCATGTGCACTTGAGAAGAAAGTGTAATCTGTTGTTTTTGTATGGAAGGTCTTATAAATATCAATTAAATCAATCTGCTCTATTGTGTCATTTAAAGCTTGTGTTTCCTTATTAATTTTCTGTCTAGATGATCTGTCCATTGGTGTAAATGAGGTATTAAATTCCCCACTATTATTGTGTTACTGTTGGTTTCCTATTTTATAGCTGTTAGCATTTACCATATGTATTAAGTTGTTCCTATGTTGGGTGGATATATATTTATAATTGTTATATATTCTTCTTCGATTGATCCTTTATCATAATGTAGTGTTATTCCTTGTCTCTTGTAACATTCTTTATTGCATTTTATTTTATTTATTAACTTATTTTACTTCTTATTTTTTAACATCTTTTTTGGAGTATAATTGCTTTACAGTATTGTGTTAGTTTCTGCTGTATAACAAAGTGAATCAGCTATATGTATACATATATTGCCATAACCCCTCCCTCTTGCATCTCCCTACCACCCTCCCTATCTTACCCCTCTAGGTGGTCACAAAGAACAGAGCTGATCTCCCTTTGCTATGTGGCTGCTTCCCACTAGCTATCTATTTTACATTGGGTAGTATATATATGTCAATGCCACTCTCTCACTTCTTCCCAGGTTACCCTTCCCTCTACGTGTGTCCTCAAGTCCATTCCATATGTCTGTGTCTTTATTTCTGTCCTACCCCTAGGTTCTTTAGAAACTTTTTTTTCTTTTTTTTAGATTCTATATATATACGTGTTAGCATACAGAATTTGTATGTCTCTTTCTGACTTACTTCACTCTGTATGACAGACTCTAGGTCCATCCACCTCACTACAAATAACTCAATTTCGTTTCTTTTTATGACAGAGTAATCTCCATTGTATTTATGTGCCACATCTTCTTTATGCATTCATCTGACAATGTACACTTAGGTTGTTTCCATGTCCTGGCTATTGTAAATAGTGCTGCAATGAACATTGTGGTACATGACTCTTTGGAATTATGTTTTTTTCAGTGTATATACCCAGTGGTGGGATTGCTAGGTCATATGTTAGTTCTGTTTTTTGTTTTTAAAGAACACTCTATACTGTTCTCCATAGTGGCTGTATCAATTTACATTCCCACCAACAGTGCAAGAGCGTTACCTTTTCTCCACACCCTCTCCGTTATTTACTGTTTGTAGATTTTTTGATGATGGTCATTCTGACTGGTGTGAGTTGATGCCTCAATTGTAGTTTTGATTTGCATTTCTCTAATGATTAAGGATGTTGAGCATTCTTTCATGTGTTTGTTGGCAATCTGTATGGCTTCTTGGGAGAAATGTCTATTTAGGTCTTCTGCCCATTTTTGGATTTGGTTGTTTTTTTGTTATTGAGCTGCATGAGCTGCTTGTAAATTTTGGAGATTAATCCTTTGTCAGTTGCTTCATTTGCAAATATTTTCTCCCATTCTGAGGGTTGTCTTTTGATCTTGTTTATGGTTTCCTTTATTGCGCAAAAGCTTTTAAGTTTCATTAGGTCCCATTTGTTTATTTTTGTTTTTATTTCCATTTCTCTAGGAGCTGGGTCAAAAAGGATCTTGCTATGATTAATGTCATAGAGTGTTCTGCCTATGTTTTCCTCTAAGAGTTCAATAGTGTCTGGCTTACGTTTAGGTATTTAATCCATTTTGAGTTTATTTTTGTGCATGGTGTTAGGGAGTGTTCTAATTTCATTCTTTTACATGTAGCTGTCCAGTTTTCCCAGCACCACTTATTGAAGAGGCTGTCTTTTCTCCATTTTATATTCTTGTCTCCTGTATCAAAGTTAAGGTGACCATATGTATGTGAGTTTATCTCTGGGCTTTCTATCCTGTTCCATTGATCTATATTTCTGTTTTTCTGCCAGTACCATACTGTCTCGATTACTGTAGCTTTGTAGTATAGTCTGAAGTCAGGGAGCCTGATTCTTCCAGCTCCATTTTTCTTTCTCAAGATTGCTTTGGCTATTCGGGGTTTTTTGTGCCTCCATACAAATTGTGAAATATTTTGTTCTAGTTCTGTGAAAAATGCCATTGGTAGTTTGATAGGGATTACATTGAATCTGAAGATTGCTTTGGGTAGTATAGTCATTTTCACAATGTTGATTTTTCCAATCCAAGAACATGGTATATCTCTCCATCTGTTTGTATCATCTTTAATTTCTTTCATCATTATCTTATAGCTTTCTGCATACAGGTGTTTTGTCTCCTTAGGTAGGTTTATTCCTAGGTATTCTATTATTTTTGTTGCAATGGTAAATGAGAGTGTTTCTTTAATTTATCTTTCAGAATTTTTATCATTAGTGTATAAGAATGCAAGAGATTTCTGTGCATTAATTTTGTATCCTGCTACTTTACCAAATACATTGATTAACTCTAGCAGTTTTCTAGTACCATCTTTAGGATGCTCTATGTATAGTATTTTGTCATCTACAAACAGAGACAGTTTTACTTCTTCTTTTCAAATTTGGATCCCATATATTGCTTTTTCATCTCTGATTGCTAGGACTAAAACTTCCAAATCTATGTTGAATAATAGTGGTGAGAGTGGACAACCTTTTCTTGTTCCTGAACTTAGTGGAAATGGTTTCAGTTTTTCACCATTGAGAACAATGTTGGCTGCGTGTTTGTCATATATAGCCTTTATTATGTTGAGGTAAGTTCCCTCTATGCTTACTTTCTGGAGGGTTTTTATAATATATAGGTGTTGAATTTTTTCAAAAGTTTTTTCTGCATCTATTGAGATTATCATATGTTTTTTATCCTTCAGTTTGTTAATATAATGTATCACATTGATTGATTTGCATATACTGTAGAATCCTTACACTCCTGGGATAAACCCCAATTGATCATGGTGTATGATCCCTTTAATGTGCTGCTGGATTTTGTTTGCCAGTATTTTGTTAATGATTTTTGCACCTGTGTTCATCACTGATATCAGCCTGTAGTTTTCTTCTTTTGTGACCTCTTTGTCTGGTTTTGGTGTCATTGTGATGCTGGCCTTGTAGAATGAGTTTGGGAGTCTTCTTCCATCTGCTATATTTTGGAAAAGTTTGAGAAGGATAGGTTTTAGCTCTTCTCTAAATTTTTATAGAATTCACCTGTGAAGCCATCTGGTCCTGGGCTTTTGTTTGTTGAAAGATATTTAATCACAGTTTCAATTTCAGTGCTTGTGGTTTTTCTCTTTATATTTTCTATTTCTTCCTCATTCAGTCTCAGAAATTTGTGCTTTTTAAGAATGTGTCCATTTCTTCCAGGTTGTCCGTTTTTTTGGCATACAGTTGCTTGTGGTAATCTCTCATGATTCTCTGTATTTCTGCAGTGGCAGTTGTTAGTTCTCCTTATTCATTTCTAATTCTGTTGATTTTAGTCTTCTCCCTTTTTTCTTGATGTGTCTGGCTAATGGTTTATCAAATGTGTTTATCTTCTTAAAGAACCAGCTTTCAGTTTTATCTATCTCTGCTATCATTTCCTTCATTTCTTTTTCATTTATTTCTGATATGATCTTTAAGATCTCCTCCCTTCTGCTAACTTTGGGTTTTTTTTGTTCTTCTTTCTCTAATTGCTTTAGGTGTAGTTTAGTTTGCGTATTTGAGATTTTTCTTGTTTCTTGAGGTAGGATTGTATTGCTGTAAACTTTCCTCTTAGAACTGCTTTTGCTGCATCCCATAGGTTTTGGATCTTCGTGTTTTCATTGTCATTTGTCTCCTGGTATTTTTTTATTTCCTCTTTGATATCTTCAATGATCTCTTGGTTATTTAGTAAGTATTGTTTAGCCTCCATGTGTTTGTGTTTTTTATGTTTTTTTCCCCTGTAATTCATTTCTAATCTCATAGCGTAGTGGTCAGAAAATATGCTTGATATGATTTCAATTTTCTTAAATTTACGAAGGCTTGGTTTGTGACCCAAGATGTGATCTATCCTAGAGAATGTTCCGTGCACACTTGAGAAGGAAGTGTAACCTGATATTTTTCGATGGAATGTACTATAAATATCAATTAAATCTATCTCGTCTATTGTGTCATTTAAAGCTTCTCTTTCCTTATTTATTTTCATTTGGGTGATCTGTCCATTGGTGTAAGTGAGATGTTATTATTGTGTTACTGTTGATTTCTTCTTTTCTAGCGGTTAGCAGTTGCCTTATGTATTGAGGTGCTCCTTTCTTGGGTGCATATATATTTTTAATTGTTATATCTTCTTCCTGGATTGATCCCTTGATCATTATGTAGTGTCCTTCCTTGTCTCTTATAACATTCTTTATTTTAAAGTCTATTTTATCTGATATGAGTATAGCTACTCCAGCTTTCTTTTGATTTCCATTTGCATGGAATATCTTTTTCCATCCCGTCACTTTCAGTCTGTATTTGTCCCTAGGTCCAAACTGGGTCTCTTGTAGACAGCATATATATGGGTCTTGTTTTTGTATCCATTCAGCAAGCCTGGGTCTTTGGTTGGAGCATTTAATCCATTCACGTTTAAGGTAATTATCGATATGTATGTTCCTATGACCATTTTCTTAATAGTTCTAGGTTTGTTTTTGTAGATCCTTTTCTTCTCTTGTGTTTCCCACTTAGAGAAGTTCCTTTAGCATTTGTTGTAGAGCTGGTTTGGTGGTGCTGAATTCTCTTAGCTTTTGCTTGTCTGTAAAGCTTTTGATTTCTCCATCAAATCTGAATGAGATCTTTGCTGGGTAGAGTAATCTTGGTTGTAGGTTCTTCCCTTTCATCACTTTTAATATGTCATGCCACTCCCTTCTGGCTTGTAGAGTTTCTGCTGAGAAATCAGCTGTTAACCTTATGGGAGTTCCTTTGTATGTTATTTGTTGTTTTTCCCTTGCTGCTTTCAATAATTTTTCTTTGTCTTTAATTTTTGCCAATTTGATTACTATGTGTCTTGGCATGTTTCTCCTTGGGTTTATCCTGTACAGGACTCTCTGCCCTTCCTGGACTTGGGTGGCTATTTCCTTTCCCATGTTAGGGAAGTTTTCGATTATAATGTCTCCAAATATTTTCTCTGGTCCTTTCTCTCCCTCTTCTCCTTCTGGGACCGCTATAATGAGAATGTTGTTGAGTTTAATGTTGTCCCAGAGGTCTCTTAGGTTGTCTTCATTTCTTTTCATTCTTTTTTCTTTAGTCTGTTCTGCAGCAGTAAATTCTACCATTCTGTCTTCCAGGTCACTTATCCTTTCTTCTGCCTCAGTTATTCTGCTATTGATTCCTTCTACTGTAGTTTTCATTTCAGTTATTGTAATGTTCATCTCTGTTTGTTTGTTCTTTAATTCTCCTAGGTCTTTGTTAAACATTTCTTGCATCTTCTCGATCTTTGCCTCCATTCTTTCTTTGAAGTCCTGGATCATGTTCACTATCATTATTCTGAATCCTTTTTCTGGAAGGTTGCCTATCTCCACTTCCTTTAGTTGTTTTCCTGGGGTTTTATCTTGTTCCTTCATCTGGTATATAGCCCTCTGACTTTTCGTCTTGTCTGTCTTTCTATGAATATGGGGTTTTTTCCACAGGCTGCAGGATTGTAGTTCTTCTTGCTTCTGCTGTCTGCCCTCTGGTAGATGAGGCTATCTAAGAGGCTTGATGGGAGGGACTTGTGCTGGGTAGAGCTGACTGTTGCTCTGTTGGACAGAGCTCAGTAAAACTTTAATCCACTTTACTGTTGATGGGTGGGGCTGGGTTCCCTCCGTGTTGGTTGTTTGGCCTGAGGTAACCCAACACTGGAGCCTATCTGTGCTCTTTGGGGGGCTAATGACAGACTGTGGGAGGGCTCATGCCAAGGAGTACTTCCCAGAACTTCTGCTGACAGTGTCCTTGTCCCCAGGGTGAAACAGAGCCACCCCCTGCCTCTGCAGGAGACCTTCCAACACTAGCAGATAGGTCTGGTTCTGTCTCCCCCGGGGTCACTGCTCTTTCCCCTGGGTCCTGCTGCGCACACTATTTTGTGTGCACCCTCCAAGAGTGGGGTCTCTGTTTCCCCCAGTCCTGTCAAAGTCCTGCAATCAATTCCCACTAGGCTTCAAAGCCTGATTCTCTAGGAATTCCTCCTCCCGTTGCCTGACCCCAGGTTGGGAAGCCTTACGTGTGGCTCAGAACCTTCACTCCAGTGGGTGGATTTCTGTGTTATAAGTGCTCGCCAGTCTGTGAGTCACTCACCCACCAGTTATGAGATTTGATTTTACTGTGATTGCACCCCTCCTACCATCTCATTGTGGCTTCTCCTTTGTCTTTGGATGTGGGGTATCTTTTTTGTTGAGTTCCAGTGTCTTCCTGTTGATGATTGTCCAGCAGCTAGTTGTGATTCTGGTGTTCTTGCAAGAGGGAGTAAGAGCACGTCCTTCTACCCCACCATCTTGGTTCCTTCTTCCAAGGTCTCTTTCTTCATGTCTCTGTTTGGGGCTATATAACTTGAAGATGTGGCAGCCATCTTAAATTCAGAAAGGCAAATCTGAGGTCAGAAGTCAAGATCTTGAGAACAGAAGAGTGGAGAGCTGAAAAGTTGCTTAATTTTCAAAATTCTTATTAAATGAGATACACTATGTACACATTATCTAAGCCACGTGTATTTGTGTTCAGTAGTTTACAGACAAATCATCCTGACTGAAGTAAGTGTATCATGCAAACATTCTTTCTCCTCTCAAAATGTTAATAGCACTAGGTATTGCTTTCAATTCTACAACTTCTATCCATAACTCTAGGATTTAGAGGCATAAAGAAGTAACTTCTTTTTCAGAGACATTCTCAATGCTTAGTTCAAACACCAACTGACCAACATAATGGATAAATTATACCCCAGGGAAGTTTTGATTCAAAATAATTATGGTTTTCTAGGTCAAATGAGAGGTAATAATTACCTCTCATTTTCCCAAAATATAATTGGAAATATGAATACTTAATTCTGCTAATTATAATGACTGTTAAAATTCTTTAGCCTTTATTAATATCTTTTAACATAAAATTTGACTTTTTTTCATTTCTGGTCTCTTTCATGGGCAAAGTACATGAAATTCACAGAGTTTTCAGAAATGCTTGAAATTATGTTTTAAAGCCATATTTACTAAAATTGTTAACGTGAATGCGTATTTTTACATCTTAAATTCAAAGTGATTATACACAACTCATCCTAACTCTACCTTGTAATATAATAGAGTTATGTATGATCAAGACTACAAAAGTGCTTCCATCTAAAAATCATCTGGTTCCCAAGTCCTTTTTCTTTCTATGTTCTGTGTCCTTGTGGATAACATCTCCTTTTGCCCAGTCAGCAGATCCAGAAAATTAGAAGCCAATACAAATATGATTTTCTCTCTCAATCACAAATACACTAACCAATCAGTCAAGTTCAGTGGGTCTTAGTACTTTAATATCCCTCATATCCTTCTTTCATTTCCCTTACCATGGATAGCTTCATGTGAATATTACTTCTCACATGTACTATTGTAAGAACTTCCTAAATCATCTCTCTACATTCAATTTATTCTTCTCAAGTCTGTCTCCTAAATAATGTGATACATTCTTCTACAATCTTAATCTGACAATGAGAGTCAGACACTTGTTATTAGTGTGTAACTCTCATGTTCAGAGAGGTTTTATCTTAAAATAAAAAGACTTTTTTTACTAATAAATTTTTAATACCTTAACTTAGCAATTAATGTTCTTCACAGTCTGCTCCTTAGCTACATTTGCCGGTTCCTCCACAATGCACTCCAGTGATAGGCAACTGATGAATTCCCAGCCTGGATCAGGATATTTCATATTATCAAGAGTTTGTACATTCTGTTCTATCTGCTCTGAATGATTTTCTATCCTCTATGTATAGTTGTCTCCTTCTGATACTTTATAACTGAATTCCAAAAAATACTGTTTCTGTGAACCCTTCTCCAACCTCCCAAAATGGTAGCAGATTTATTTTATGTTACCTTAACAACTTGTGTGCATAATCCTTGCATTATTCAACTTTAATGCCTGCTGTCCAGCATAGTACTCAGAATATAGAAAGCACACAATAAATGCATGTTGAATACATAACAATAGGGATGAATAGTTTACTTCCTTGATTTATTCTTACCCTTTGTGTGTGTCATAGATGATGCTATTTTAAAAAGCAATTTACAGCTACTGCTTTTATACACCTGTCATTCAAATTTGTTCGTATGGCAAAATACTTGTCAAACTGTACTAAAGGTAAATACAAAATAAAAGACACTGCAACTGTCTTTTATGAAAAAACACATTCTGTAATTTTGACTACTTTTAGACATACTGCATAGTTTTCTTTTTCTATTACAAAAATTATTTCTACCTTGTCACAATGTCAAAATATTGTTTCTAAAGACACACTCACTACATCTTCATAAACAACTAAACAACACACTGCAACTTCCTAAACACTACATCTTCCTAAACAACAACAAAATTTATACCATGCACAAATTTTAAATCAGTTTCAAATGTTTTAAGAAATAGTTATGCTATAACAGTAATTTTAAGAATATATTCACATTTTGCATTTAGTATCCGAGACCTATAAGGAAATTTTAAAACTTATCATGAGTTATGACCATGTAGTTCTAGTCTCAATATAAAACAAGTGAGATACAAAGATCAATATTTTCTCTTGTACTAATTCATTTACTACTATTTCAGCAAAAGATATGTTAAGAAGAAAAACTTAGTTTTGATGGCTTAAATTTCTCCTCTAAATATTAACATGAAAAGGTATTGCATCAAACTAACTTCATGTAACTATAAAACTATTGTAGAGAAGACAAAACATAATTTAAATAAATTTGTGAGATTAATCCACATGTTTTCTTATTTAGTATATAAGTCACATAATCAATGCTAGTATGAATCATACAATTAACACAGTCTTACATTGAAGGAATTTGTATTTTTTCATTTTCTTATTAATAAACAGGATCTATTCTCTTCATTATATTTCTAAGTGAAAAAGCATATTTTCTCAAATTTGTATATGGCTGGAAAATAAAGTTGATTAGAATCTGTATCACAAAATGAAATTCCATATTTATAAGATAAATTTCATAAACGAAAGTATTTAAGTCAGTATGCAGTTTCAACACAACAAATGAAAATTGATAGAATTCAGGAGCAAAATATAATTTATACATGGCATGAAAAAGATACGTCAATGTAGAATAGCAATTTACTTGAAACACAGGTGAAGAAAAATTTAATGTTGTGGAGGAAAATTATCATTTTATAGTCATGAAAAAAATGACCTTTGTGACATTTCAAAGATTTGACACTAATCTTTCCAAATCAGTCTTCATTAGTCAAAATAATACAAATGTGCTACACCTAGGTTTTAGAAACATCCTTTAAAAATGTACATGAGATATGGAGACCAAAATGTTTAAAGTGATATTCAATAGGATTGTGAGGAATGAAAAATGAGAGCCAGCATAGAAAAAAAATTTTTTGAAAAGCTAATATTATTTTTTATTTTTATTTTTGTGAATATGAGCATTCCCCATAGCCATCCTCAATTTTCATGCAAGTGAACAATAGAAAATAAAGAAGGAAATAATTTTGGGGGGCATAATGCAGATTATTTATTTTTCTTTCTGCACTATAAAATGTTATATTTGGGGAAACTATAAAAGATCTGTTTCTGATAATCTTCAGGGAAAATATAGAGGCTTATCTCTTTCCTTCATTAAAAAAAAAAAAAAATGAGTTGATTTTCAGTTATGTACTGACAATTCTCCTAGACTATAGAAACAAATAAAAAGACACTGCTTCTGACGTTAATGTACTTAGAATTTCTTGGGTTATTACAATACAGGATGAAAACTGGTTTAATGATAGTGTGCTTCAAAGTGACGTGAGCGTACAGAAGAAACCTCTAAATGTCATGGAACTTTCCATACAAGGTTTGCAAATGAGATGAAACTTAAGCCAAATTTAAAAGAAACACAGGAATTCTCCATGAGAGAGGAAATCATTATAAGACAAGTGACTACTACATGCAGCAGTAACAGAAGGGTTTCACAGTTCAAATGTTGTTTGTAGTATTTTATTATAGTGGCACCCAGAATGCAAGCTACAGGTAATAATGAAGAGGGGACTGGAAATCTTGAGATGGACCACATCTTAAATAATCAATTATATAATTCAGATGGGATTTGGATTTTATCAAGTCATGCTTAGGAACCATTAAGTTGTTTTAGGCCATAAGATTACATGGAAGTTTTTGCATTTCACAAATACAACTTTGAACTTGGGATACACAGCATGAAAAAGATTGAGGAGCAGGGAGAACAATAAAGAAGCCATGGCGGTGAGACTAGTGAGAAAATTGATGGTCAGATCTAAGACACAGAGGTGAGAGACAAAGAGGAAGAGGGCACTAGGGAAAGTTAAGAAGTAGATTCACCATTTTACTAGTGCTTTTAAAACATTCTCGGAAATTATAGACTAATTTTATTACTAAAGACAAAAGTTATACTAAAATGAAATAATACAGAGATTATATTATAAATTACATTATTTATAGTGTACAGATTATATACTATAATTGGAGAAGAGACTATGACTGGAAAGCATGGAAGACTGGGGAAAGACAACGTTAATGTTACATGAACCCTGAGCTCCTGGAATACAGTGACAGTAAAGTGACTTTCTTAAAGTTCTCCACACTTTTGTGTTCTGAAAAATGGCTTAATGCGAAGAATCACCATCTTTCCTGTGGTTTAGATAAGACTAATGCATGTCCCTGCCCTGCTCCTTAATTACTTATGGCAATGCCAGACACAGACCCTCCAAATTCCCATTCTTTGCCTTATAAATTATTAACTGAACAGTTTGTCCTCACTGACCCATCAGGAAAAAATATTCACTAATATTATTTGACCAAATTTTAGTCAGACTTTTCTTCTTCCACTTCTTTGAACTTTGGTCCATGCTGTCTGAGCAAGCACTGAACATGGAACAACCCTTCCTTTATTGCCTCTCCCTAAAATAGGCAGACAAAAAGAAAGACATATCCTGATCATTTGTCTGTCTGGTTCTTTCTAGCCTTGCTTACTGCTCCCTGTAAAACCTCTTTCCTGCCTGATCTTTGTGATGATTGTAGATCTCATGGTCAAAGTTTTCCCTATTGCCATATCTTCCCTTCCAGTATTGAAATAGCCTCCCTTCCTCTTTTGCAATAATCTTTTCAAAGAAAGTCTCTCCTTACCTAAGTTTAGATTTTTTATTTTTTTAATTTGACATAGAAAAAACAGAATGGTTATTGGGGGATTTACAGCTATAAGTTAACTTTACACGTAAGCCCTTACCCATTAGAAATATCATTGTTAGCAATTCAGGTTAACACTACAAGGAGAAGGAAAGAAAAAAACTTGTCTCTAAATATGTTTTTAATTAATTGTACTATATTAAATACAAGATATGGACACAAATTTTATTTTATTTATTTTTTATTTATTTTTATCTTTTTTTGGAGGGGACACTCATTTTAAATGCCAAAATAAGCATATAGAGCAAAAGGATCTAAGTAACTCATTTCTTGGATATTCTCAGGTGTCCCTTATTATTTCCCTGATTCAGATTGCGATTCAAATGGTAAGAACAGATTCAACATGATAATAGCTGTCTTTTCTCCTCTGGGGCAAAATCCATTTAACCTGGCCTGACTACCTAACCAGGTGTGAATCCTCACTGAGGTGCAAACTCATTTCTGTACAATAGAATAGCTACTGGCTCACACTTGGGTAAGCAGCAACTGATCAAGAGTGAACTATTCGAATTCAGTTTTTAAAACACATATTTTTTTTAAATTATACATTTTAAAAACAAACAAAAAGAAAGCACTTCTGCGATAACCTGCAGATTGTGATTCTTTTGGAACGTACATGCTTTATTATGACTTAACCTAGGAGGAGGCCTGGCCATGCAGTCTGAAGATATTTGTAGATTTTGTTCTATCAGACTCATGCCCTCAGTTACAATTAAATACTCTAAAAAATATATATATCTTAGCTGAAACAGCTTCACTCCTCCATTAGTTTGTCCTTTAAATTGATACCTTCCTAGGGATTACTTTCACATGAAAAAGGAATACTTCATTATTGAACAATATATATATTTTGACACTTCAAATAGTTTTTACTGACTTCTAAGAGGCCTATTGCCATAAAATCTGTCTTGTTTAGACTGATGTGTCTGTGAACTCTATGTCATTGTTTGGTATACTACTTTATTGCACATAATTGTCAACGTATATGACAAAGTAGCTTAGGAAGTATAGAGGACCATCATGTTTCATTGTGCAGTACCAGAATATGGTAGCTATAATATAGATACAAGTCACTAGCATCTTTTAAAATGGATGCATCAAGTGGCAAATTATATTAAAGTTATTTAATATGATAGGATTCAGAGCAATTTTTGTTTAATATGCTTGACAACTGAAAATGAAAGGACTGAAACTGTGTAAATAACTCATGCTCTCAGTGACTGTGTATTCTAAAGTATTTTTTATCATTAAGTAAAAAGTGTTTCCCTACCAAAATAAATTCCAAATTATCATCTGAACTCATATTAATGAAATGACTTTGAATTCAGTATCTACTAAAAGATTAGCTTAAAAAAATATCTGTAAGTTGGAATATATTTTTCCTTTTAAATGAAAGCAATATGAAGCAAGAGTTGCCAACGCTTATACAGTCATGAGCTTTTATATTCTCATTCAACATTCATTTAGTTTCTTTTAATAATTTTACCAATTCTTAGCAGCAACATCATACAATTGGTGACATAATGATAATTAATCCTTTTAAAATTATGTGTATTAGGAAATGTACTACACAGCTGTGTAAGAAACAATTTCAGCAGAGAAAAAACTCCAGTTTATGTAGGAAATAAAGCAGTTAAAAGCTAAAAGCTTGATCTGCTGAAGGTGCATATTAAAAAGATAAAATAATAAAATAACAGCAGAAAGAATAGAAATGAAGGACTAACTCCAACACACAGGGTCTAACATGTTTATTCTGGCTTAAATGATCACAGATATCCATTTTTGGCACTCCAGTCAGTGTTAACATAGGAAAATGCTTGCCATAAATGCAGAGGTTATATTTAACTACTAGGAGCTATAGTTGATAAAAATATTAATAATAACTCTATAATAAAAGACATTAACAAAGGCATGAGATGTTATGGCTAGTCTTCTAAGGAATAATCTTATTTAAGTCTCAAAAACCACAGGAGAAAAAATGCTAATATTTTCTGCATTTTCCAGATAAAGCAGCCAAGGCTCAAATAACTTAAACAGATGTTCCAAGATAACAAGTTAATAAATATGAGAACCAAGTTTGACCAGAGTTATCAAGACTACTGATCTGAACTTCTAACAATTATACTGTGGCTCTTTTGCCAGGACACAGAGATCCAAAACCCAGGCAACCATCCAGTATCCCGTCTCTACTTCCACAGATGTCTTTGTTGTTCACAAAAACCTGATGGAACTTGGGAGCAACCAAGGTGTCCTTCAGTAGAAGACTGGATAAATAACTTGTGGATACATCTAGACAATGGAATATTATCAACGTTGAAAGGGGATGAGCTTTCAAGTCATGAAAAGATATGAAAGAGACTTAAACACATAATACTAAATGAAAGAAGCCAATCTGAAAAGGTTAAATATTGATTGAGTCTGACTATACTACCCTCTGGTAAAGGAAAAACTATAGAGACAAGGAAAATCAGTTGCCAGGGACCAGAATGAATAAGCAAAGAACAGAGGATTTTTAGGGCAGTGGAAACATGACGTATGGTACCATAATGATGGATATATGCCATTATACAAATATTAAAACCCATAAAATGTACAACACCAAGACAAGAGTAAACTCTAGTGTAAACTATGGACTTTGGGTGATTATGGTATATCAATGTAGGTTTATCAATTGCAACAAATGTACCAGTTTGGTGAGGATGCTGATAATGGGGGATCTATGCATGGGTGAAGGCAGGGGAATATGGGAAATCTCTGTACCTTCCTCTAAATTTTGGTGTGAACCTAAAACTGCTCCAAAAAGAATAGTCTTTTAAAAAAATGATGGCTTTAGTAATAGATATCATTTCTTGATTTCTCTTTCATTTGGCATGTATAAATACTCTGTAACTCATACTACAATTATTTTTTAAATTAAATGAACAACTTAAAAGGAATTTCTTAAACTGATTTCAGTCAGTTTCAGAATTATCTGGACAGCTTTTTAAAACTGCAGATTCTTGGAGAAGTATGATTAACTAGTTTTAGAGTTGGGCTCATGAATATGCATGTTTAAATGATAAACATGATTGTGAGGCAAGTGATCTATGGTTGACACCATAAGAAACATGGCCATAATGACAATTTTTTAAAAAAATCATTAGATTTCCTATTTTTTCAACTGACTTTCACATTAAATTAGAACTCTGCCTTTATAAAATATCAAAATAGAAAGATAAAATTAACACTACAATTTTACTTCCTTTGTAATGTTGAAATGTAAGATCTTGCATTTACTCTTCCAAGACATTGGTTAGCAGGAAAAAAATGTTCAAATATATTTCTTGTTTCAACTTTTCTTAAAATAAAATATAATATTTTATACTCTTACTACTGTCAGTCTTTTATAGTAAGTATACTGTCTTCCATGTTGATTGGCAATATTCCACATGATGAGCACTTCATAAGCCTAAATTCTTGAAGGAAAATCACTGTAAAAGCAATATATGAAAAATAAGATTTTGTTTTATTTTTTGCTATTGTTGTTACTGAATTATAACTTAGCCCTCCATGACTGACACTGAAGTATGTATATAATTCTCTCTCTGCTGTCTGAATGATTGTAGAAGATATTTTAAATTTTTTAGCTAGCCATCAATCAAATCTTAAATCCCTTTCTATACCACCCCTTATTCCATTTGAATAGGATGGTATTTTTGCCTTGCACTGCAGAAACACATGAGGATGATTACCCCCTCTCCCTGCTCTGGCGTAGCCTGGGAGGAGCACAAATGTTTGAGTCTCAGACAACTGGAAATAATTCAGGAAATTTTGGATTTTTGAATGATGGTGGATTAAGCTGTTCCAGAAGCAGCCCTTTGTAATAACAGCTGCTTATAAAACATTTCAAAATTATTTTTTCCCAGCATATTTTTCAGACCTCCAGCTTTCTGAGGATTTTGTTGGCTCCCAACAGCTTTCACATAAATAGTTATAATTATAATAATTATATACATATTTTATTATTATTACTTAATATTTGCAGAGTAAGGTGTGTATCTTGCAACAAAGAGCCTTGACTGAGACTACTTATTTTAATAATTCTTATTTGAAGAATACCGTAAAATGAGTTAGTCTATTTTAAACATTCATTTTTCTCTTAATTTTCTTACAAAGAAAGAATGTTTTTGTTAATTCTTTCCAATCTCTTGTTATTTGGAAAATTTGTAAATTCGAATCTCCTTTGGAATAGGTGATGTATTTTGAGTTGTGTATTTAAATTATGTAAATTACCTATTATTTTACATTTCATGTATTATCATATTTCAGATATCTTCAATCTTCTTTCAAATATCAAACTTTTTCCTTGTACTATATAATTTACAAACATATCTTGCTTTAAACTATTGTGTTCTTTCTTAATGTTTAACATAATTAAAATTGAAAAAAGAAATGTTTGGTCCATACTCTCATAACTCCAGTGTTGTTGGAGTCTGATGTTGAACAGCTTTAGAAGGCAGATCCACGTGCTGTCTTCAGCTTAAACAATTAGATATTTGGAATATGTCCTAAGATGTAACCAACAAGTTTAAAACTTTATTATTGTTGTTTTTCCTATATTGTGCTAAATAAATTTTTCATGATGAGGTTTTTTTCCTGTTTTTGCTTGCTTTTTAAATTAAATACACTTTTTTTCCCCTGGAAACATGGTTGCTTTTTCTCATTCTCCTTAATGAATCCTCTCTTTTTGTTTCTCTTCCTGACCTCTAAAAACTGGCTATCTCTTGGGCTGTGCTTGCTTCTATTCTGTATCTAATTCCACTGCCTGTGAGATATAGAAAGCACATGGCTTTAAATAAATTGCCTCCTGAATTCCAGACTCATATATCCAATGGCCTACTCATCATCTTCGTTTGAATGTCAAGTAGATATATCAAACTTCTCTGTTTTTGCAAAATTCACATTACTTTATTTCATTCTTACCCCCCAAATATATTTCCAGATTATCTTCATCATTTATTTAGATGCTTGAAACCACAATTCTAGAGTCTTGGTGCCAGTCCCTCTTTGTCACACCTTTTACTCCAATTCCTCCCCTGGTCCTATTGAAGAACATATCCTGAACTCCATCACTTCTCAATACCTCAACAGATACCCAGACCCACACAACATTAACTCTTGTTGAGATTACTGAAAAGAACCTTGTAAAAGAACTGATCTGCTGTTTTTATTTCTATATCCTTCAGAGAGCTGTCTTCAGAGAAGCCCAATATAATTGTAAAAATGAAAATCTGATCAATTTCTCACCTGCTCAAAACCTTCCAAATGTTTCTCATTAACTAAAAATTACATGAAATCCTAAAATAGGCTCTTGTCTATTTTATCCTTCCTACATACCTCCTCAGTTGTTCCTTCTCACTCCCAAAGCCCTTCTTTTTGATCTAAGACACTGAAGACACTCATTTTGATCAAAGGCACTGAAGACAATTCATTCATTAGAATATTTGTATTTTGTTATATGCCTATCTTATTCTGTCACTTTATTCAAGTGTGCATTCAAATTCCACCACTTCAGAGAGATTTCATACCTTTTTTATGTGTCTGATTACAAATTAAAAATAATAATTACCAGAAAGAGAGGACAAGGAGCATTTTTTTCATGTAAAGAGAATTCTGACAGTAACTAGTTTCTGGGTGAGTTTAGCTACAAATGATGCCATCAGACACCCACAGTTTTCTGGTTTTTTTCTCCATTATTATCAAGTTGATTTTTATCATCATGTTTTCCACTTTATTTGGACAAGGTATCTACTCTACCTCCAGATCTCAGGCCCATGTTTAGGTTAGGAATTCCCAGAAGGGAATTTTCAATTTGACAAGATAATAAATAGTTTTTGAACTGGTATACCATTGAGAAGGTTTTAGGGATGCTGATAAGTTTATTATAAAGTGTGATAGGCAAAATATTTTGAAAAATAAAAAAACAATAATGAGGACTTCCCTATAAGATACCAAACCATTAAGGATGGCAGAGGCAAATAATATACTGTGGGACTAGTTTATACCAGAAATGGGTCTTAGGATAGGCCCAAGGAGTTCTGTAAGATCTTGGAAAAGACCCATATATAGTTGAAATTTTTGGAAAGAGTTTTGTCAGTACATAACAAAAACTTAGAATGCACATTACTTGATCTTAAAAAACCCTTCAGAAATACACAGGTAGCCAATGGAATAAATATAACCATATATAACACTACAATATTTGCAAGAGACAAAATATAGGCTTTTTAAATGTCCGTCATCTGAGGAATCTTTGAATCAGAATAATACCAGACTATGGAATGATATGCAATATTTATCAAACATAAAGTTTTGTATATTCCAAAATAGAAAAAGAATGCTTATGATATATTTCAAGTGAGAGGATAATGTACAGCATTCAGTGTAGTGTCTTCTAATTACCTGTGTCCCTGTTTATGCTTCAAACACATTGCAAAATATCTGAAAACTGTACTGAATTATCAATGGTGTTTGCTTCTGGACCCTGGGATGGAGAAACCCTTACTTATGCACATCAGGAATTTTTATTTTTTATAAGCATACATTATTTTGAAATAAAATAAAACTATATATATATATGTGGAATCTAAGAAAACGGTACAGATGGACCAGTTTGCAAGGCAGAAATAGAGACACAGATGTAGAGAACAAACGTATGGACACCAAGGGAGGAAAGCAGTGGGGGTGGGGGGCTGGGGGATGAATTGGGAGATTGGGATTGACATATATACACTAATATGTATAAAATAGATAACTAATAAGAACCTGCTATATAAAAATAATAATAAAATAAAATTCAAAAAAAATTTTTAATTAAAAAATAAAAGCTATAATATTTTTCTGCCTATTGTACTCAACATGTTTTTAAATTATGCAGACTACATTTTTTCTTTTGTGTTTAGCGCCTTCAGTATCCACAGAATACTTAACACGTCACTGGGAAATTAAAGAATTCTAATTCAATGTTCTTTTAACTCCCTAGCAATGATGACCTTGCAGCTTATGCATGCTGTGTGACATTTTACAGAGACACTATTTTACCATCATTTACTCATTGCCCTTTTATTAAATAATAGAGAGCTATGGGACTATTTGATGTTGCAGGATTCAACATTTTTGGTACTCTACATATTTACTATTTTTACACTTGATAAAATTTCTATGTCTTCAATAAGCTGTAATCATGCCTTGTAGTACATAAACGTTTGTATTTTATTGATTAATAAATTTAATTATTAATCAATAAAATAAATTCACTTTAATCTTTTTAAAATTAATTAATTATTAACTAATACAATTAGCATATCTATAGTTAGATATGTATACATAACTGGATGGATAGATAGATAGGTAGGTAATTAACTCTGCTTCCATAACAATATATAAAATCAATGTCATTACTTTATAGCCATACCTCTTAAACTACTCTGTGGAGTTTGAATACAGTCTCTATTTGTACTTCATTTATTTTATATAAATTATGAAATTATTTACATAATTAATAATAGCACTAAAATGTTATCACCTCATCACCTCACAATAGATAAACTACCCTTGTTCTGTTGCGGTATGGGCTTTCAACATTGTGTAATAGAATTTTTTTCAGTTTACCATAACATAAAACGATTGCAGTTAAAAAATGTGTTAACATACAATAAACCTTAAGAGCAGAACTATATCTCAAAATCTTGGGATGATTGCTAATGATTCTTCAGTTTGTAAATAGCTATTTTTACTTCAAAATTTATAGAATATAGGAATAATATATTTTGCTGATTTGAGGAAAACTTCTCTACGTTCAGAAGGTGTTCCATGTACCATTATTTGTACATTTGAAATGAAGTTTCAGAGGGAAACAGAGACAGAGATGGAGACAGATATCATACATACATACCTATCAGTTTAAGTTAGAGCATGCTGTTGTTATTAACAAACTAAAAATCATAGTGGCTTAATATACTAAAAATTTATTTCTCAGCCAAGTCAGTCCTGAGGTGAGCTGTACAGGACTCATCTATCTTGAATCTATGCCATCTGGAACCAATGCCCTTCAAGAGGGATGCCCTGGGAAGAGGTATAGCAGAGGCAAATAAACTATTAATAGCCTCTGACCAGAAGTTTGAACATATAATTAGGCTCATAGTTCATTAACCAATATAGTCATATGATCTCAATCTCATTGCAAGAAAGTCTGACAAATGGAGAGAAACACATGGGTATTTGGTTAGCTTTAACTGCCATACCATGGAGCTAAATGAGGGAAAGTGTGATAAAGAACATTAACATATAAATTATAAGAAAAAGATTGCCAAATGGTTACATAAATTATTGGGGGGAGAAAGAGAAAACGGACAGCTCCTGTGTTAGAAGTTATAATTCTGAGGGCCAGATAGAAAATTAGTCAAGTAAGTGATGTAAAGTTGGGATGCATATCATCATAATAGAAAAAAAAGACTTTATAGAATCTCAATTCCCATTTCCATTGTTCTTCCAGCTTCCTGTCTTTCTG